>NC_057807.1:686957412-687040374 GCF_018294505.1 Triticum aestivum | reverse complement strand
CTATACTCAACACAATCTATTCACAAATTCTTCATGTGCGTTCTATTTGAAACTCGTTCAAAATCTTCACTGTGTCCTTAACAGCTAAAGAATTTGCGAACGGAACTTTAAAACTAATCTTATCCAAATTTTCGGTTCGTGGCACGAACCGGTACTATAGGTTAGACCTTTAGTACCGGTTGGTAACACAAACCGGTACTAAAGGGGTCGTGGGGACCCGGCCTGATGCCAGCCTGCCACTACCCCTTTAGTACCGGTTCGTGGCACGAACCGGTACTAAAGGCTCAACACGAACCGGTACTATTGATCGCAGCCACGAACCGGCACTATTGATCACATTAGTGCCAGTTTTTTTACAAACCGGCACTAATGTGCTTCACATTTGACCCTTTTTCTACTAGTGTGTATGCTACCGGCGAAAGTTGCACGGCACAATAGAGGGTAGCAATGGTGGAAGGGTGAGAGTGTGTATAATCCATGGACTCAACATTATTGATACGTCTCCAACGTATCTATAATTTATTATTGTTCCATTCTATTATATTACCTGTTTTGGATGTTTATGGGCTTTACTATAGACTTTTATATCATTTTTGGGACTAACCTATTAACTGGAGGCCCAGCCCAAATTGTTATTTTTTGCCTATTTTAGTGTTTCACAGAAAAGGAATATCAAACGGAATCCAAATGGAATGAAACCTTCGGGAGAGTTATTTTTGGAACTGTAGCAATCCAGGAGACTTGGAGTAGACGTCAGGGAAGCTTCGAGGAAGCCACGAGGGTCCAGGGCACGCCCTACCCCCCTGGGCGCGCTCCCCACCCTCGTGGGCCCCTCATGGCTCCCCTGGCCGACTTCTTTCGCGTATATATGTCCATATACCCCGAAAACATCCAGGAGCACCATAGATCGGGTGTTCCGCCACCGCAAGCCTCTATAGCCACCAAAAACCTCTTGGGAGCCCATTCCGGCACCCTGCCGGAGGGGGAATCCTTCACCGGTGGCCATCTTCATCATCCCGGCGCTCTCCATGACGAGGAGGGAGTTGTTCATCCTCGGGGCTGAGGCTATGTAACAATAGCTATGTGTTTGATCTCTCTCTCTCTCTCTCGTGTTCTTGATTTGGCATGATCTTGATGTACCGCGAGCTTTGCTATTATAGTTGGATCTGATGATGTTTCTCCCCCTCTACTCTCTTGTAATGGATTGAGCTTTCTCTTTGAAGTTATCTTATCGGATTGAGTCTTTAAGGATTTGAGAACACTTGATGTATGTCTTGCATGTGCTTATCTGTTGTCACAATGGGATATTCACGTGATTCACTTGATGTATGTTTTGGTGATCAACTTGCGGGTTCAGTGACCTTTTGAACTTATGCATAGGGGTTGGCACACGTTTTCGTCTTGACTCTTCGGTAGAAACTTTGGGGCATGCTTTGAAGTACTTTGTGTTGGTTGAATAGATGAATCTGAGATTGTGTGATGTATATCGTATAATCATGCCCACGGATACTTGAGGTGACAATGGACTATCTAGGTGACATTAGGGTTTTGGTTGATTTGTGTCTTATGGTGTTATTCTAGTACGAACTCTATGATAGATCGAACGAAAAGAATAGCTTCGTGTTATTTTACTACGGACTCTTGAATAGATCGATCAGAAAGCATAAATTTGAGGTGGTTTCGTACCCTACAATAATCTCTTCATTTGTTCTCCGCTATTAGTGACTTCGGAGTGACTCTTTGTTGCATGTTAAGGGATAGTTATATGATCCAGTTATGTTATTATTGTTGAGAGAACTTGCACTAGTGAAAGTATGAACCCTAAGCCTTGTTTCCTAGCATTGAAATACCGTTTACGCTCACTTTTATCATTAGTTACCTTGCTGTTTTTATATTTTCAGATTACAAAAACCTATATCTACCATCCATATTGCACTTGTATCACCATCTCTTCGCCGAACTAGTGCACCTATACAATTTACCATTGTATTGGGTGTGTTGGGGACACAAGAGACTCTTTGTTATTTGGTTGCAGGGTTGTTTGAGAGAGACCATCTTCATCCTACGCCTCCCACGGATTGATAAACCTTAGGTCATCCACTTGAGGAAAATTTTCTACTGTCCTACAAACCTCTACACTTGGAGGCCCAACAACGTCTACAAGGAGAAGGTTGTGTAGTAGACATCAAGCTCTTTTCTGGCGCCGTTGCCAGGGAGGTGAGTGCTTGCAGGTATATCTTTAGATCTTGCAATCGAATCTTTTTGTTTCTTGTTTTATCAGTAGTTTATTCTATAAAAGAAAACTACAAAAAAATGGAATTAATGTTGCCACATATGCTTCATCTTTTTAATGTCTTTCGTGAAAATGATGGGAAGGAAAATTGTGCTCAAGTGCTAGAAGAAGAATTACATAGAATGCTTGGCATAAAATATGTGAATGATGAGCATGATTTCAATGTTGTTAGTATGAATTCTTTGAATACCCATGATGCTAATGATATGCAAGGCCACAAGCTTGGGATGCTATGTTTGATGAAGATGATATGTTTAGTCCCCCATGTTTTGATGAGCAAATTTATTATGATGAAAGCATGTCTCCTATTTATGATGATTATTTGATGGCACGTATGCTATAAAGAATAAAGATAACCATGAAACTCATCATCATGATTTTAATTTTCAATTGGATTATGCTTCACATGAGAGTTATTTTGTTGAGTTTGCTCCCACTACTATTTCGAATGAGAAGAATTTTTCTTATGTGGAGAGTAATAAGAATTCTATGCTTGTAGACCATGAAAAGAATGCTTTATGTGATGGTTATATTGTTGAATTCATTCATGATGCTACTGAAAATTATTATGAGGGAGGAATATATGCTTGTAGGAGTTGCAATGATATCAAGTTTCCTCTCTATGTGCTTAAAGTTTTAAAGTTATGCTTGTTTTGCCTTCCTATGCTAGTTGATTATTGTTCCCATAAGTTGTTTGCTCACAAAATACCTATGCATAGGAAGTGGGTTAGGCTTAAATGTGCTAGTCATATGCTTCAAGATGCTCCCGTTATGTTTCAATTCTTATCTTTTATGTGAGCATCATTGAAATCATCATGCCTAGCTAGGAGCGTTAAACGTTAGCGTTTGTTGGGAGGAAACCCAATTTTATTTTTGTTCTTTGATTTTTGATCCTGTTTAGTAATAAATAATTCATCTAGCCACTGTTTAGATGTGGTTTTATGTTTTAATTAGTGTTTGTGCCAAGTAGAACCTTTGGGAAGACTTGGGTGAAATCTTTATGATATTGCTGTAAAAACAGAAACTTTTGCACTCATGAGATTAGCTACCATTTTTACTGGAGAGTGCTTTTAGGTTTAGTGTATTTTCAGATGATTAATATACAAATTAGTCAGGTCCACCAATTTATTTTAGAATTTTTGGAGTTACGTAAGTATTCGAATGATACAGATTACGACAGACTGTTCTGTTTTTGACAGATTCTGTTTTCTATGTGTTGTTTGCTTACTTTGATGATTCTATGAGTAGTATCGGAGGGTATGAACCATATATAAGTTGGAATACAGTAGATATTACACAAATATGAATTTAGAAGGAGTTCACAACAGTACCTAAGTGGTGATTTATTTTCTTATACTAACGGAGCTTACGAGCTTTCTGTTGAGTTTTGTGTTGTGCAGTTTTCAAGTTTTGGGTAAAGATTTGACAGACTATGGAATAAGGAGTGGCAAGAGCCTAAGCTCGGGGATTCCCAAGGCACCCCAAGGTAATATTCAAGGACAAGCAAGAGCCTAATCTTGGGGATGCCCCGGAAGGCATCCCCTCTTTTGTTTTCGTTCATCGATAACTTTACTTGGAGCTATATTTTTATTCACCACATGACATGTGTTTTGCTTGGAGCGTCATTTTCTTTTGTTTGTATTTTCTTGCTTTTATTGAGAATAATGTTTTGCATCTATATTTTCAATAAAAATGTCAAGGATAGCCTTTACCATGCTTATTTTGCAAGTATACATGTTGCTGTTTCAAAACAGAAAGTTTACCGCTGTTGCAAAAATTCCCTAGAAAAGTAAGAGAATGATATAATGTTGAAACTTTCTGAATATTGAGCTATGATAAACCTTATACAGTGTAGTATTTTTCTCGTAATTGTTGGAGTTAGGTAAGTATGATGAATCCTGCATTCTTTACAGACTATACTGTTTTGGCAGATTGCTGTTATGTTTGCATTGTTTCCATATGTTTCCTTGTTTAACGATTCTATTTTAGGATATGAGTATTAAATATGTAGAGACATTTAGTGTTCAATGTTGAATAATAATTTTAGTGATTTGTTATAGTAGAAAATGTAAGTGCATCTAGTGCCCCTTAGTGATTTTGGTGTATCGAAGACTTATAGGTTAAGGGACTAATGAGTTTGTGAGTGTACACAGGTCTATAAGTCTATGAGGAGTTTGATATGTACAGAGAAACTCGACCCCTAAAAATGAATATCTTCGACTGAAGATTTTGGTATTCCTGAAGACTTTCAAGAAGACTTTGAAAGTGAAGAAATTGGTGTGTCCGTGAAGACTTGATATTCATGCGAGGAATATGAAGCTTGAAGACTTTCGTTTTCATAGTTTTGTTTTTCTCTTTCTTGAGTCATAGGAAACACCGTACTGTTAAAGGGGGTCGAGGAAAAACTAAGGAAAAATTTCCATGTGATGCTCAACTCAAAATCCTACACCTACCAAACCCTTCAAGTGAAGCCTTTGGAAATCTCATACAGTTCAGTCAATGTCTTCAGTGACAGAGACAAAGTTCTTCTGGTCGCTGAGGAATTTGTTCTGACTGAGGAGTTAGGGATTCGCCACTGCGGATTGCCTACATAGTGAGGAACATGATAGCCTTGAGGAATTTGAGAGTCAAATTTCCGACCATTGCTGTGTTGCGCGCCAGCTGTCCCAAAATATCTTATCCACCTAACGGTCATATTAGACAAGGGCATTTATGTCTTATCATGTTGGGCTGCTCCCTAGGCTATAAATAGCCGCCCCCTACAACCACTAGCTGGTTGGTTGCTCCGAGAGAAACTGACACTTGTCGTTTGAGAGCAACCCATCCTCCGAGGACTTTGAGCGAAAATCATCGAGTGAGGAAAAACCCCAAACCCAAACACCTACAAACCCAAAGTGATTGAGCATCACTAAAGAGATTGATCCTGCATGGATCCGACACTTGTTACCTTTGAAGACTGTGCTTCTTCCAGATGGTTAGGCGTCATGGTCTAGAGCATCCAAGAGGAATTATGGATCAACGAGTGACCGAGTCTGTGAAGGTTTGGAAGTCGCCTGAAGACTTACCACGAGTGATTGGATGAGGTCTGTGTGACCTTAGTTCAAGGAGAATACGGTGAGGACTTGGTGTCTTGAGCTGCGTGCTCAGCGACTGGGTGTCTGGGACTGTGTGTCCTCAAGTTTAAATACTCAACCGCTCCAACCAGACGTACAACTGAGACACCAGTTGGAACTGGTCTACCAAATCATTGTCTTCACCAACCTTACTAGTTCTATTTCCTCAACTCTTTCATTTCCTCATTACTGTGTTGAGTGATTGTTCATATCTGTGTTTGAAGACTTTGACTGAAGACTTTCTCAATTTCCTCAGTTCAATTTCTTCAGTCTGTTTGTCTTCATCTTGTGTTATCATGTGTTTACGCTTCCTGTACTCTATGCTTGTCTTCATTTCATCAGGATGACTATGTCTGTATCCTGCTATGCTTACTTCTGAGTACTTATTCCGCTGCTAGTAGTTCTTCGCTAAGGAATTTCCTCACCGTCAAATTCCTCAGAGAAGAATTCATAAAAATCGCCTATTCAACCCTCCTCTAGTCGATATAACGCACTTTCAATTGGTATCAGAGCAAGGTACTCCCTTGTTCTGTGTGATTTTGGTTTAACCACCTGGAGTTTTAGTTATGTCGACCGCAGGTATGATCAAGGTCTCCGCTGGGTGTCCTACCTTTGATGGCACGGACTACCCCTACTGCAATAATAAGATGCGAATGCATCTTGAAGCAATTGACAACGATCTATGGTACGTTGTGGAAAATGGTGTTCCCTCAGTCACACCTTCTCTGAATGCTGCTGATGTGAAGAGATTCAAGCAACTCGATTCTCAAGCAAAGAATATCATATGTGGCCATCTGAGCAAAGGACAATATGGAAGAGTGAGTGCTTTGGAAACTGCTAAGCTTATCTGGGATAGGCTCTCCAAAGTAAACAAAGGAGTCTTAACTCAACGTGAATCTCGTGTTGACATTCTTCGCAATCTCTTCAACCGCTTCAAAAGACACGACAATGAAAATGTTCAGCAAACCTTCGATCGCCTCACTGACATCTCAAATGAGCTTCAAGCGCTTGGCGCCACTGACATCACCGACCATGAGGTGGTGAAGAAATTGCTGAGATCGCTAGATTCCTCATTTGACACTCTGGCACTGATGATTCAAGAGCGAGCTGATTACAAGTCACTAGATCCCGCTGATATCCTTGAGAGGCTAAATACTCATGAGTCCCAGCTTGCTGAAAAGAGAGATCTCTATGGTTCAAGCTATGGCAAAACACGTGCTTTGAAGGCCAAGGCTGTGTCTGAATCTCAATGTGAAGATTCTGGTAGTATCCTTGGTGATCCTGAAGAATTGAGCCAGGAGCTAGCACTGCTCGTGAAGAAGTTCTAGAAGTTCTCAAGACGTGGTTGCTTTGTAAAATCCTCAAGAAGCAGTGATTCCTCATCAAGTGACTATAAGAGAAGACTTTGCCACAAATGCAAGAAACCTGGTCACTATATTCAGGATTGTCCTCAGTGGGAAAAGGAATTAAAGAAGAAGAAATATAAGGATTATAGTTCTGATGAGGCTAAGAAGAAGAAGAAATCTTCAAAATCTTCATCATCAAAATCCTCGAAGTCTTCATCTCACAAGAAGAGAAGCTCCAAGAAGGCTTGGGCATTCATTGGCAAGGAAATGGACTCTGAAGCTAAATCTGAGGAACATGAGGAAGAGGAGGCATCTCAGGAGTCCGAGTCTGGTGTGGCGAGTCTGGCTCTTGCTACTGCTTTCGTCAGCAAGTCTATCTTCAGCTCTGAAGAAATTGACCGCACCAACAAGGTTGACGAAGACAATGATGACTACGCTCCCACCTATTGCTTCATGGCAAAGGGTGCCAAGGTAACAAAATACCCCTCCTGTGACTCTAGTGAGGATGAATCTGATGAAAATCTTAAGCCTAGTTACTCTAAACTTGCTAAGATTGCTGTGAAACAACAAAAGGCTATTGAAAAACTTCAAAACATGCTAGACAAAAGTGATGATATGTTGGGTGATGAAATGGACCGCACTAAAGACTTAACTGAAAATCTTCAAAAACTTCAGTCTAAGTTTGACAACCTTCAAAGTCATCATAAAACTCTCTTATCTGATCACGAGAAGCTTTCCTATGAATTTCTTCAAAGGAAGCAAGATCTTGAGACGCTAAGAGTGAGTTATGAAGATCTTCAGAAGGAGCGTGATTCATTGCTTGCTCAACAAATCAGCGCTTCTCAGGAAGAATTTATTCCTCCATGCTTAAAGTGCATTGAACGTGAATCTGCTAATTCATCACATGAATGTTCAAATGCTTCAACTGTTACAAATTCTTCACCTGCCTCTGCTATCACTAATTCCTCATCTAAGGACATTCCTAGTATCACTGACGATGCAGGGCTGAAGGAATTGTACACGACAGGCATGTACAAAAGCCTCAAAGGGCATCATATTCTTTGTGATGTGCTCAAAAAGCATATCCTCAATAGAAACCCTAGGAAAGAGGGTATTACCTTTGAGAGGAAACTCAACGCTGATGGAACATATTGGAAGCCTGAGCAGTACCCCAAAACCTCATGGGTTGTTGCAAAGGGACCTCCAGTTGATCCATCTAACTTATCTGGCTTTACATGTGGATCTTCTCATTCTTCTGATGAGTGATTTGACTCCAACTATAAACTGTTCAAAAATCAGAATGTTGAAGTATTTGCTAGATATGTTGGCACTAACTACAGGAACGGTTCTCCTATGAAGAAAATCTGGGTTCCCAAAAGTTATGTTGAAAGTCTTCAGGTGAATGTCCTCATGACACCACCTATGAAGAACAGGAACCCCAGATCCAATTCTTCATATGGACCTAATTCTTCACATGGATCAAATTCCTCAAATGGATCAAGGGCCTCATATGATCATCATCGTGCTAACCCTTCTGTTTCGCAGGGTAGAGCTAAGGGCTATGAATATGCGCATTATTCTTCAAATCATTATGTTCATAAGTCCTCGAAGAATGTGTCTGCTTATTCATATGCTTACCCTAACCCCTCTTATGTGAAACGAAATGGGTTGGCTTCTATGCCACCATTCTCATATGGTGCTCGCAGAGTGATGAACTCTTTGCCACCCCTTCAGATGTGGGTGGTGAAGAAAAAGAACTAATCTCTTATGCAGGGTCAGGTCTCCAGACGTGCCTTAACGTCTGAAGAATTTGCTGGGGGCCTGGCAAAAATGCATGAAAGGACGCAGGCGAATCATGATGAAATGAACTTTCATTTCACACGTTCTCATACTGAATTATCGGATTTACTGCTTGATGAAATTCATCTGATGAACTTGATATCATATTCTTCACTAATGAAGTATATGAGATCGTAAGTTGCACTAATTCATCTGCAGGATGATCAGCCCAAAGCCAACGAGTGGGTTCTAGATAGTGGATGTACAAATCACATGACGGGTGACAAGAGTCTATTGATGGATACTCCTTTATCACCGTCACATCTTAAGCATATCATCTTCGCTGACAAAGGCAAAAGTCAGGTATTGGGTCTAGGTAAGGTTGCGATCTCAAAGGATCGACACATGGACAAAGTCATGCTTGTCGAGTCCTTAGGATACAACCTCATGTATGCCTCAATGCTTTGTGATCTTGATATGGTTGTTGTCTTTGGCAAGTATTGTTGTGTTGTGATCATGGAAGCTGACCATTCCAAAGTCTTCGAAGGCTTTAGGAGAGGAGATCTGTATATTGTTGATTTCTCTACAGGACCACAACCAGCCGTGTGCTTACTTACAAAAGCTTCAGAAGGCTGGCTATGGCATCGATGACTTGGTCATGCTGGCATGAGGAATCTGAAAACGCTTGCTAAGAAGAAGCATGTCATTGGCATTGAGAATGTCAAATTCCTCAAGGATCACTTATGCGGAGCTTGTGAAGCTGGAAAGATGACAAAGGCCAAGCATCCAGGGAAGACTATCATGACCACTACTCGTCCATTTGAATTACTTCACATGGATCTCTTTGGTCCTAATCATTATTCTGCTGCTTCAAATGATGCATCTCTATATGGCTTTGTTATTGTTGATGACTATTCTCATTACACATGGGTACACATTGACACTTACAAACATGAAGTGCAGGAAATCTTCAAACAATTTTCCTCGAGGGCTTCAACCAACTTTGGTGTGAATATCAAGCACATCATAACTGACTATGGGACCGAGTTCAAGAATTCCGCTCTTTATGGCTATCTTGATGAACTTGGTATTACTCATGAGTTATCTACTCCTTATACTCCTCAGTAGAATGGCGTCGTGGAGCACAAGAACAGAACCCTCGCTGAAATGGCTTGCACTATGCTTGATGAATACAAAACGCCTCGTCGTGTTTGGATTGATGCAATTGATACTGCGTGCCACATCATCCATCGGGTATATCTTCACAAATTCTTCAAGAAGACTGCCTATGAACTCCTCACTGACAAGAAACCCAATGTGAGTTATTTCAAAGTCTTCGGTGCTAAATGTTGGATTAGAGATCCTCATCACAATCCTAAATTTGCACCGAAAGCACATGAAGGTTTTATGCTTGGTTACATAAAGGACTCACACACCTACAGAGTCTTCAACAACATTCTTCACAAGGTTATTGAAACTGTAGATGTGCGGTTCAATGAAACTAATGGCTCGCAAAGAGAGCACCAACCTTCTGTAATAGATGAACCAGCACCTGAGGATTCTATCAAGTTCAAGGCTACTGAGGATGTTATTCCTACCGAAGAATCTACTTAAGAATTCATTCCAGAACGTGAAGAAAATCGAGCTGGTGCACCTGATGAAAATGCTGAAGAAAATGGTGTTGAAGATAATGCTGATCAAATTCCTCAATGACAACCAGCTCATCCTCGCATTGCAAAAGAAGTGCAAGTGGATAAGATCATCGATGACATTCGAGCGCCAGGTCCTCTCACACGCTCAAAATCTTCACATTTATCTAACTTTTGTGGGCACTTGCTTTTGTCTCTATCATAGAGCCCACTAAGGTAGATGAAGCATTTCTGGAGCCTAAGTGGATTCAGGCCATGCAAGAAGAATTACATCAGTTCGAGCTCAACAATGTCTGGGAACTGGTCAAATGTCCAGATCCTCGCAAGAATAATATCATCGCCACAAAGTGGATCTACCGAAACAAGCAAGATGAAAATGGCCTTGTGGTGAGGAATAAGGCACGACTTGTAGCTCAAGGCTACACACAGGTTGAAGGAACTGATTTCGATGAAACTTTTGCACCTGTTGCTAGACTTGAGGCTATTCGCATATTACTTGCTTATGCTAACCATCATAATATCACTTTATATCAAATGGATGTGAAAAGTGCATTCCTCAATGGTAAGCTTGAGGAAGAAGTATATGTTGCTCAACCCCCAGGTTTTGAAGATCCAAAGAATCCTGACAAAGTCTTCAGACTCAACAAGGCCCTCTATGGCCTCAAGCAGGCCCCTCGGGCGTGGTATGATACTTTGAAGGAATTCTTCGTGAAGAATGGCTTCACACCCGATTCACTCAACCCTACTCTCTTTACTAAATCTTATGATGGTGAACTGTTTGTGTGCCAAATATACGTTGATGATATTATCTTTGGCTGTACTAACCAACGTTATAGTGATGAATTTTCCTATATGATGAGTGAAGAATATCAAATGTCTATGATGGGAGAGTTGAAATTCTTCTTAGGTCTTCAAATTCGTCAACAACACAATGGCATATTCATATCTCAGGAGAAATACCTCAAGGATGTTCTGAGGAAATTCGGCATGCAAGATTGCAATGGCGTCAAAATTCCTATGCCCACAAATGGCCATCTATGCACTGATGAAAATGGTATTGACTTCGATCACAAGGTATACCGCTCCATGATTGGTTCCTTATTGTACTTATGTGCATCTAGGCCAGATATAATGCTTAGTGTTTGCATGTGTGCCCGATTTCAAGCTGCACCGAAGGAATCACACCATAAGGCTGTGAAACATATTCTTCGATATCTAGCTCACACACCAACACTAGGATTATGGTACCCCAAGGGCTCTACTTTTGATCTCATTGGATATTCTGACTCTGACTATGCTGGTGATCGTGTGGACCGCAAGTCAACATCTGGTACTTGTCATTTCCTCGGACGATCTTTGGTCTGTTCGTCCTTGAAGAAACAGAACTGCGTATCTCTGTCTACTGCTGAAGTTGAATACATTGCTGCTGGTTCTTGTTGTGCTCAATTGCTATGGATGAAGCAAACCCTCAAGGACTATGGCGTCAATGTGAAGAATGTGCCTCTCCTCTGTGACAATGAGAGTGCCATTAAGATTGCTCACAACCCAGTTTAGCACTCGAAGACAAAGCACATTCAGATTCGTCGTTATTTTCTTCGTGACCATGTGTTGAAGGGCGACATCTCCATCGAGCATGTGAAGACTGAAGAACAGCTAGCCGATATCTTCACAAAGCCTTTGGATGAGAAGAGATTTAGCAAGTTGCGGTGTGAGCTAAATATCTTAGAATCTTCGAATGTTCTTTGAAAAGGACACACATCCTGACACTTATGCAAAATTGATGACTTAGATGTGCAACAAATGAAGAAACTTTTTCTTCAATAATGAAGAATAACACTCTAACTGTGAAGATATTAATGAAGAATTTGATTCTCAGAACCCTACGACAATTGTACGCGGTGTCTGAAATCATCATACTTATACGGTGGGTCACGCAACCACCAAAGTTGAAAATCTTCATTTTTGAAATTCCTCGGTTTTTGAAATTCTTCAGTTTTTCAAATTCTTCAACTTTGCAAAATCTTCACTGGTTCCGATGTTTTTATTCATTGGCTATATATATATATATATGAGTTTATGTCCTCTACAGCATTCACTTATGGCTATTTCTTCAAGTTGCTGCTTCTACTAAGTGAATGTGATCGGACCCTTCCCCCTCTATGCTATACTCAACACAATCTATTCACAAATTCTTCATGTGCGTTCTATTTGAAACTCATTCAAAATCTTCACTGTGTCCTTGACAGCTAAAGAATTTGCGAACGGAACTTTAAAACTAATCTTATCCAAATTTTCGGTTTTACCGCTCAAACCGTTCTGGATCCTACGATAGACTTATCTATTAACCCACGAGCTAACACGATCTCCACTTCTCAGTACGTGGGTGACACATGTCAAGCGAAGGAGAAGGGTCAGGGGCATGTTCGTCCTAAATCTTCGGGCAAAGAGTTTTTCACTACCACTATAAATACCCCCTCTCCCCTTCCTCACTTCTTTTACTCTGCTCGACCGCTCTCTCTCTCTCGCTCGATCTTCTCAAACCCTAGAGCCGCCGCTACTCCATAGTCGCCGGTGAGGAAGAGCTTCACTGCCTCGACCTCGTCGCCGTCGTACTCGCGCCGACCGCGGAAATCTTCACTCCGCCGCCATCGTAGCTGTCTTCCTCCGCCGAGTTAGGGCGTGGAAGATCTACACCGACGAACTTCACTGTTCTACTTCACAGTTCGTCGTGTTCTTCATCTAGGGTAATTAAAAGTTACTTTTACTGCCCTCTTTTGATTCGAAATTTCACAACAAAATCTTCAAAGGTGTTTTATTTTTCATATCCTCACACACAAAACACATCACTAGTCATCTGTTCTTGATTCGTTTCTCTAAGCATTGTTTTTCTTCAAGATTCCTCAATTGTGTGGATCCTCGATCTATACAACTCTGGAACCTAAGACAAAGAACGCTTAGTGAAATTCTTCAAGGCTCATCTGGTCAAATTCCTCAAACTTGTTCTTTTTGAAAAACCATCTGAGAACGCATATGACCTCTCCAAATTCCTCGCAACTATACTCTGTTCACAGGTACTCATGTCCGCTGCTGAATCACTAGGTTCTCATCAACTTAACTCATTTGCAGCGTTCCTCAAAGAAAAGTTGCATACTTCTTCAGAAAATTCGATTGTTCAAATTCCTCATCTGAAGAATATGGCTGATGGTAAGAAGCCGCAGAAAGGAGGAAAGAAGCCTGAGGTCATGACTGCTTTTGAAATCCCTGAGGACCTCTATGCTGACTATTGCACACCTGATGAGGCCGAGTTCAGAAAATAAAGCAAAACTCAGCGCAAGGTGCGCATACAGAGGATTGAACGGAGATGGGCAAGAGAATGGAGGGAGTACAGATATGTGACTCCAAAGTGTATGAAGAAATTCGCACTTAATCCTCCATGCCCAAGAGCTCCATTGGCACCTGGCCAAGAAGCTGACCCCACCAGCATCAAGCGTGGTGAGGATTTTCCTGAAGAATGGGCCAAACGCCAAGCCAAGTTGGCAAGACAAGCCAACAAAGCAATGAGGAAATTCAGTGAAGACTCTGCTGCTGCTGCCACTGAGGCCTCTGCCAGGCCATGAAAATCAATGACAAAGAAGCCCGCTCACAAGACAAGTGCTTCACCAACTATGCCCTCACGGCCAAGTTCCTCAGCAATGCCCTCACGGACAGAATCTTCAAAGCCCTCACGGCCAGATTCTTCAAAGCCCTCACGGCCAGTTCCAAATGCTGCTCCTGCTCCTCCAAAGTCCTCAGTTCCTCCCCCAATGTCCTCAGCTGCTCCGGCAAAGTCCTCAACACCTATACATCTGGCCATGTGCCAAAGGCAATAGGCATCTCTATTTCCTCTGGTGCCTCAGCAAGTTCCTCAGCTGCACCAAAATCTTCATCAGGCCCCACTCTGCTGAAGACTAAGGCAACGGCTGGTCGAGGTCCTCGTCCCAGTCCAAAGAAGAAACAGGTTGCCTTCCAAGTGCCATCTGACGATGAAGCTGATGATGATGAACTTGCAGAAATCATCAGAGATAGACAAGAAAGGGCCGCTAGAGCCAAAGGCACACCTGTGCCACTGCTTTTGGATCCAAGGGCGATTCTCGAGTACAATGATCTCTGGCACAAGGATCCAGACACCCCTATGCCTGATTTTCATTTAACTCCTGGTCAAAGTCACATGATGACCCATTTCATCTCTGAAGAGAAATGGAAATTTGAGAAGGCTAGGCAGATCAAAAAGGCTCAGTTCAGGAAAGAGAAGTTCCTGAGGAAACACGTTGTCAAAATGACACCTGATGAACTCCTCAAGATCCAGTCTGAAATCAAAGCCCTCAGCGATGACTTTGATGCCTACTATGCTGATTGGCAAGGAGCCAAAGTCATGTTTGTGAAACTGACTGAGAAATTCACAAATGTTGCAGCCCCATCGCAACAAGAAATTCCTCAAGATGAAGCTTCTGCTCAGCAAACTGAAGAACATGCTAGCACCGCTGATGACATTCAGGCTACTAAAGAAAATGCTAGTTCCAGGGCTGATGACTCAATTCCAGCCGCTAAAGAAATTGCCAGGGCATCCACTAGTGGTGCGCCTGATGAAACTGAAGAAGTCAGGGCAACTGCATCAGTTGCGCCTGAGGAAATTCAACCAGATTCCTCAGCTCCTCCAGCGCCTACACCAACTCCGATTCTTCCATCTGCATCAGATGTGAGGAAGACCAAGGCTGCAGAGCAAGCTGCAGTGAAGAAAAAGAAAGCATCCAGTGCTTCAGAATCTTCAGCTCCAAAGAAGATGAAGCCTCTGACAAGCTCGATTGAAAATCCAATTGATGCTGTTCCAATTTCCACCATGCCATCAAAGGACCTTGTTCCTTATGGTGAAGAATATGTGATCCCAAGCGGATCTGATGAAGAATCTCAATCTGCTGCTTCGTCAGAGCAGGTTGATGAAGAAATTGAAGTGGATACGATCCCTTCAACGAATGTTGCTTCCTTGCCAATGCCTCAGTTCACAGCTGAAGAGGCTGGCGTTGAAGAAAATGAAGATGAAGACATGGACATTGGCTGCACAATGCCCGTGATGAATGATGACTTTTGGGAAAGTCAGCACCCCAATTCTCCACTCTTCACCCCACTACAACAAATACCTCAGTCCCCTGCACCAATAGTTCAAATGGGCTCTGAAGAAACTCATCCCACCTCGTCTGTGCATGAAGACATTCCAGCCGCTAGTGCTGAAGAAACCACTGTTGTTGAACCTTTGAACACGCAGACTACAACTGAAGAGGAACCAGAAATTCCTCAGCCTGAAGAACCAGAGATTGCGATTCCTGAGGTTGTGATGCAACTCACTGACACACCAGTGCCCAAGCCAATGAATCCATTCTCAAAGAAGCAAAAGTTCAAAGAAGCAAAATGACATTCCCAGAGCATGTGTTCTGCACTGACTATAACCCCTATGACTCTGCTCGCATAAGGAAGAGGCGTTTCTGGACTGCTAGTCAAGCCAATTTCCATTCCTCAGTACTGTTCGACAAAGACAAAGTCTTCGATCATGAACATATTCCTCATGTGGACATGGAGTCTCTGCCGTGCTTCGAGCCAGTCCTCAGTGTTCTTCACGATGCTGGACTGTTGAATTTCTGCACTGACATCTGTGATTGGAATGAAGAACTCATTCTTCAATTCTATGCAACGTTGCACATTACAGGAAACTCTGAAGATGTGAATTCATGGGTGCTGGACTGGATGTCTGAAAATACTCACTACAAGGCACCAGCAACTGAATTGCTTCGTGCCCTCCCACTCAGTCCTCCCCTTGACGGTGCTCGTTGCGTCTACAGTGAACCTGAGCTCTCAAATCATTTCATGCAAGTGCTGATGAAGCCTTTGAAGCCAGGGCAGGCTCCTCGAACCAAATTCCTCGTCAAGGAATTACTATATGTGCCTCGGACTGTCTATCGCATTCTGACGAAGACAATGAGTCCTATCAAAGGCCACGACTCAAATGATGAAGAAGTCGTTGGCATCATGAAGAACATGCTTTTCAATATCATTCATGGCGTTCCCGTCAACTTCGATGATTTCTTCATGAGGACTCTGACGAATATTGCTATGTCACCATTTGAGCTGAAGCCTTATACACCATGGATTATGAGATTCATCAGGACAAGGGCTTCACTAAATTACAAAGCTGACACTTTGAACCATGGCAGCTACTTGCCTCCGATTGAAGTCCTCAAACGGACATATTCCTCGGCTGATGACAAAGGCAAGGCAACTGCTGTGATAGATAAAGGCATTCGTCCATTGGATGGTCAATTTTGCAAGGCTGCATCCTACTCCACCAATGATGACTCTGCCACACATGACTCTGTCACCAAGCAAAATCCTCAAGCCACAGCTCCCAGGGTGATGACTGATCGTGAGTTACTCCTCAGTCTTCATCAGAAAGTTGATCACAATCATAAATGGGTCAAGCGTCAGTTTGGTTCAATTCTTCACAACATGACCTCAACACACAATGTAGTGAAGAAAAACCACTACTACCTCCATGAAACCTTCAACCGTACCTGGGTTGTTCTATCACATGTCTACAGCGCTTCAGATCTGAAGAATATGGGTCTCAAGGAAGAATTTGACTGGTTTGCACCTCCACCAAAGAAATTCAACAAGGTCAGGGTTCCTTCCTTGGTGGCCAGCTCCTATTCTTCATCGCGCGACACTAATGAAAATGAAGATTTGGACAACACTGCGGCAGGCCCTTCTACGACTACCGACCCCGACAACACTGGCGCTCCTCCATTAACTTGATATTCTTCAGGGGCGTTAGTCCTCAGTCTCGATCCTTTTGGTCATTCGATGACAAAGGGGGAGAAATTTGAGTTAGTCTTCAAGCGGGTCTATTATATGGGCATTTTTTTTGCTAAGTTACAACTCTCATTCTTCTGAAACTTTATTGGATCGAGTTGTAATCTTAAACCCGATGGTGCCCTGATACTTTTGATGCACTGTGCTTTGATACTCTTGATACGTTATTCTGCATGCTTGTTCCTCATTAACATTATTGCACGCATGCTAAATTTCATCAGGCACCATATTTCATCATGCATTTCAAATTCTTCATATTATATGTCAAATGCGTGTATGAATTACAAGATAAAGGGGGAGATCTCCATGATTCAACTCTTCAAGTGTGCATTGCTTCAAAAGCAAATTCCTCACTATGCACATCTTCAGGGGGAGTTCTTCTATATCTTGCAATCAAATTCCTCAATATCAGTACTTACACTTCATATGTTTATCCCCGTTGAAACCTTAACCTATATTGTCATCAATCACCAAAAAGGGGGAGATTGTAAGTGCATCTAGTGCCCCTTGGTGATTTTGGTGTATTGAAGACTTATAGGTTAAGGGACTAATGCGTTTGTGAGTGTACACAGGTCTATAAGTCTATGAGGAGTTTGATATTTACAGAGAAAGTCGACCCCTAAAAATGAATATCTTCGACTGGAGATTTTGGTATTCCTGAAGACTTTCATGAAGACTTTGAAAGTGAAGAAATTGGTGTGTCCGTGAAGACTTGATATTCATGCGAGGAATATGAAGCTTGAAGACTTTTGTTTTCATAGTTTTTTTTTCTCTTTCTTGAGTCATAGGAAACACCGTACTGTTAAAGGGGGTCAAGGAAAAACTAAGGAAAATTTTCCATGTGATGCTCAACTCAAAATCCTACACCTACCAAACCCTTCGAGTGAAGCCTTAGGAAATCTCATATAGTTTAGTCAATTTCTTCAGTGACAGAGACAAAGTTCTTCTGGTCGCTGAGGAATTTGTTCTGACTGAGGAGTTAGGAATTCACCAGTGCGGATTGCCTACATAGTGAGGAACATGATAGCCCTGAGGAATTTGAGAGTCAAATTTCCGACCATTGCTGTGCTGCGAGCCAGCTGTCCCAAAATATCTTATCCACCTAACGGTCATATCAGACAAGGGCATTTATGTCTTATCATGTCAGGCTGCTCCCTAGGCTATAAATAGTTTCCCCCTACAACCACTAGCTGGTTGGCTGCTCCGAGAGAAACTGGCACTTGTCATTTAAGAGCAACCCATCCTCCGAGGACTTTGAGCGAAAATCAATGAGTGAGGAAAAACCCCAAACCCAAACACCTACAAACCCAAAGTGATTGAGCATCACTGAAGAGATTGATCCTGCGTGGATCCGATGCTTGTTACCTTTGAAGACTGTGCTTCTTCCAGACGGTTAGGTGTCATGGTCTAGAGCATCCAAGAGGAATTGTGGATCGCCGAGTGACCGAGTCCGTGAAGGTTTGGAAGTCGCCTGAAGACTTACCACGAGTGATTGGACGAAGTCTGTGTGACCTTAGTTCAAGGAGAATACGGTGAGAACTTGGTGTCCTGAGTTGCGTTCTCAGCTACTTGGTGTCCGGGACTGTGTGTCCTCGAGTTTAAATACTCAGCCGCTCCAACTAGACGAACAACTGAGACAGCAGCTGGAACTGGTCTACCAAATCATTGTCTTCACCAACCTTACTGGTTCTATTTCCTCAACTCTTTCATTTCCTCATTATTGTGTTGAGTGATTGTTCATATATGTGTTTGAAGACTTTGACTGAAGACTTTCTCAATTTCCTCAGTTCAATTTCTTCAGTCTGTTTGTCTTCATCTTGTGTTATCCTGTGTTTACGCTTCCTGTACTCTGTGCTTGTCTTCATTTCATCATGATGACTATGTCTGTATCCTGTTATGCTTACTTCTGAGTACTTATTCCACTGCTAGTAGTTCTTCACTAAGGAATTTCCTCACCGGCAAATTCCTCAGTGAAGAATTCATAAAAATCTCCTATTCACCCCCCTCTAGTCGATATAACGCATTTTCAAAAAATGATAAGGTCTTTGCATTGGTTTATACTAACTTATCTCATGAGTTCTTGCTGAGTTTGGTGTGGATGAAGCTTTTGAGATTTAGGAAACCGAGATATAAAAGGAATTAAGGAGACACAAAAGCTCAAGCTTGGTGATGCCCAAGGCACCCCAAGATAATATTTCAAGAAGTCTCAAGCATCTAAGCTTGGGGATGCCCCTGTAGGCATCACACCTTTCTTCTTCAACAATTATCGGTTAGTATCGGTTGAACCTATGTTTTTGCTTCTTCACATGATGTGTGCTATCCTTGAAATGTCATTTTGTTTTGTTTTGATATTGTTTGAATAAAATACCAAGATCTGAAATTCTTAAATGTTAGAGAGTCTTCATATAGTTGCACAATTATTTGACTACTCATTGATCTTCACTTATATCTTTTGGAGTAGTTTGTCTTTTGCTCTAGTGGTTCACTTATACATTTTTAGAGCACAGTGGTGGTTTTATTTTGAAGAAATAGATGAACTCTCATGCTTCACTTATATTATTTTGAGAGTCTTTAGAACAGCATGGTAATTTGCTTTGGTTATAAAAACTATCATATAAAGTTCATTGAATACTATGAGAAATTTGATACTTGATAATTGTTTTGAGATATAAAGGTGGTAATGTTAGAGTCATGTTAGTTGGGTAATTATGAAATTGAGAAATACTTGTGTTAAAGTTGGCAAGTCCCGTAGCATGCACGTATGGTAAAAGTTGTGTGACAAATTTGTAGCATGGGGTGCTCTTTTGATTGCCTTCCTTATGTGTGGAGGTCGGGATCGTGCGATGGTTAACTCCTACCAACCCTTCACGTAGGAGCATGCATAGTAGTACTTTGCTTCAAGGGCTAATAAACTTTTGCAATAAGTATATGAGTTCTTTATGACTAATGTGAGTCCATGGATTATACCCACTCTTACCCTTCCGCAATTTGCTAGCCTCTACGGTACCGTGCATTGCCCTTTCTCACCTTGAGAGTTGGTGCAAACTTTTCCGGTGCATCCAAACCCCGTGATACGATATGCTCTATCACACATAAACCTCCTTATATCTTCCTGAAAACAGCCACCATACCTACCTATTATGGCATTTCCATAGCCATTCTGAGATATATTGCCATGCAACTTTCCACGGTTCCGTTTATTATGACACGCTCCATCATTGTCATATTGCTTTTGCATGATCATGTAGTTGACATAGTATTTGTGGCAAAGCCACCTTTATAATTCTTTCATACATGTCGCTCTTGATTCATTGCATATCCTGGTACACCGTCGAGGCATTCACATAGAGTCATATTTTGTCCAAAGTATTGAGTTGTAATTTTTGAGTTGTAAATAAATAAAAGTGTGATGATCTTCATTATTAGAGCATTGTCCCATGTGAGGAAAGGATGATGGAGACTATGATTCCCGCACAAGTCGGGATGAGACTCTGGACTTTATGAAAAATAAAAGAGGCCAAAGAAGCCCAAAAAGAGAGGCCAAAGAAGCCCACCAAAATAAATAAAAAATGAGCGAAAAAGAGAGAAGGGACAATCTTACTCAGTAGCACCATGATCTTCATGATAGAGAGTCTCCTATGTTGTCACTTTCATATACTAGTGGGAATTTTTCATTATAGAACTTGGCTTGTATATTCCAATAATGGGCTTGCTCAAAATGCCCTAGGTCTTCATGAGCAAGCAAGTTGGATGCACACCCACTTAGTTTCTTTTGTTGAGCTTTCATACATTTACAACTCTAGTGCATCCGTTGCATGGCAATCCCTACTCCTCGCATTGACATCAATTGATGGGCATCTCTATAGCCCGTTGATTAGCCGCGTCAATGTGAGACTTTCTCTTTTTTTTCTCACACAATCCCTATCATCATACTACTCCACCCATAGTGCTATATCAATGGCTTACGCTCATGTATTGTGTGAGGGTTGAAAAGGCTGAAGCGCGTTAAAAAGTATGAACCAATTGCTTGGCTGAAACCGGGGTTCTGAATGATGGGAGTATTTTTTGTGACGAAAATGAAGCATAGCCTAACTATATGATTTTGTAGGGATAAGCTTTCTTTGGCTATGTTATTTTGATAAGACATGATTACTTGTTAGTATGCTTGAAGTATTACTATTTTTATGTCAATATGAACTTTTATTTTGACTCATTTGAATCTGAACATTCATGCCATAATAAAGAAAATTACATTGAGAAATATGCTAGGTAGCATTCCACATCAAAAATTCTGTTTTTATCATTTACCTACTCGAGGATGAGCAGGAATTAAGCTTGGGGATGCTTGATACGTCTCCAACGTATCTATAATTTTTGATTGTTCCATGCTATTATATTACCTGTTTTGGATGTTTATGGGCTTTACTATACACTTTTATATCATTTTTGGGACTAACCTACTAACTGGAGGCCCAGCCCAAATTGTTGTTTTTTGCCTATTTCAGTGTTTCGTAGAAAAGGAATATCAAACGGAATCCAAACTGAATGAAACCTTCAGGAGAGTTATTTTTGGAACGGAAGCAATACATGAGACTTGGAGTAGACATCAGGGAAGCTTCAAGGAAGCCATGAGGGTCCAGGGCGCGCCCTACCCCCTAGGCGCGCCCCCACCCTCGTGGGCCCCTTGTGGCTCCCCTGACAGACTTCTTTCGCCTATATATGTCCATATACCCCGAAAACATCCAGGAGAACCATAGATCGGGAGTTCCGCTACCGCAAGCCTCTGCAGCCACCAAAAACCTCTCGGGAGCCCATTCCGGCACCCTGCCGGAGGGGGAATCGATCACCGGTGGCCATCTTCATCATCCTGGCGTTCTCCATGACGAGTAGGGAGTAGTTCACCCTCGGGGCTGAGGGTATGTACCAGTAGCTATGTGTTTGATCTCTCTCTCTCTCTCTCTTGTGTTCTTGATTTGACACGATCTTGATGTACCGCGAGCTTTGCTATTATAGTTGGATCTTATGATGTTTCTCCCCCTCTACTATCTTATAATGGATTGAGTTTTCCCTTTGAAGTTATCTTATCGGATTGAGTCTTTAAGGATTTGAGAACACTTGATGTATGCCTTGCATGTGCTTATCTATGGAGACAATGGGATATTCACGTGATTCACTTGATGTATGTTTTGGTGATCAACTTGCGGGTTCAGTGACCTTGTGAACTTATGCATAGGGGTTGGCACACGTTTTCGTCTTGACTTTTCGGTAGAAACTTTGGGGCACTCTTTGAAGTACTTTGTGTTGGTTGAATAGATGAATCTGAGATTGTGTGATGCATATCGTATAATCATGCCCACATATACTTGAGGTGACAATGGAGTATCTAGGTGACATTAGGGTTTTGGTTGATTTGTGCCTTAAGGTGTTATTCTAGTATGAAATCTATGATAGATCGAACGGAAAAAATAGCTTCGTGTTATTTTACTACGGACTCTTGAATAGCTCGATCAGAAAGGATAACTTTTGGGTGGTTTCGTACCCTACAATAATCTCTTCACTTGTATCACCATCTCTTCTCCGAAATAGTGCACCTATACAATTTACCATTGTATTGGGTGTCTTGGGGACACAAGAGACTCTTTGTTATTTCGTTGCAGGGTTGTTTGAGAGAGACCATCTTCATCCTACGCCTCCCACGGATTGATAAACCTTAGGTCATCCACTTGAGGGAAATTTGCTACTGTCCTACAAACCTCTGCACTTGGAGGCCCAACAACGTCTACAAGGAGAAGGTTGTGTAGTAGACATCAATTATTCAAAAAGAACTCACATATGTATTGCAAAAATCTATTAGTCATTGAATGAAGTACTACGCGCATGCTCCTAGGGTGATAGATTGGTAGGAAAAGACCATAGATCGTCCCCGATCGCCACTCATAAGGAAGATAATCAAGAAATACCTCATGCTCCAAATTTGTTACACAACGGTTCACCATACGTGCATGCTACGGGACTCACAAACCACAACACAAGTATTTCTCACATTCAGAATTACTCCACTAGCATGACTCTAATATCACCATCTTCATATCTCAAAACAATGATAAAGAATGGAACTTCTCATAGTATTCAATGCACTTTATATGAAAGTTTTTATTATATCCCTCTTGGATGCCTATCATATTAGGACTAAATTTATAACCAAAGCAATTACCATGTTGTTCTAAAAGACTCTAAAAATAATACAAGTGAAGCATGAGAGTTTATAAATTTCTATAAAATAAAGCCACCGCCATGCTCTAAAAAGATATAACTGAAGTACTAGAGCAATATTGCCTAGCTCGAAAGATATAAGTGAAGCACATAGAGTATTCTAATAAATCACGATTCATGCGTGTCTCTCCTAATAGGTGTGTACAGCAAGGATGATTGTGGAAAACTAAAAAGCAAATACTCAGATCATACAAGACTGATAACCCGCAAGTATAAGGGATCAATTGTAGCCTCTTTCGATAAGTAAGAGTGTCGAACCCAACGAGGAGCTAAAGGTAGAACAAATATTCTCTCGAGTCCTATCTGCCATTGATACGACTCTACGCATGCTTAGTGTTCCCTTTACCTAGAACAAGTATGAAACTAGAAGTACTTTGTAGGTGTTGTTGGATAGATTTGCAAGATAATAAAGAGCACGTAAATAAAAAGTAGGGGCTGTTTAGATAAATAAGCAATAAAGTAAATATAGCGAGTGTGGAAAAGTGGTGGTAGGAGTTGTGAAACTGTCCCTAATCAATTGACTACTTTACTAGACCGATAATCACTATTGCAATTTTATTTGAGGGAGAGGCATAAGTTAACATACTTTCTCTTCTTGGATCATATGCATTTATGATTGGAACTCCAGCAAGCATCCGCAACTACTAAAGATCCTTAAGGTAAAACACAACCATAGCATTAAAGCATCAAGTCCCTTTTATCCCATACGCAAACAACCTACTTACTTGGGTATGTGCTTCTGTCACTCACGCCACACACCATAAGCAAATCATAAACATATTGCAAATCCTACAGCAGGGATCCCTCACGCTTGCGCGACACGGAGGGCACTATAGGACAGCACCAATAATAAAACATGCAACTCAAACCAATCATAGCAATTCATCAATCACCGATAGGAGAACGAAAATCTACTCAGACATCATAGGATGGCAACAGATCATTCGATAATAATATGAAGCATAAAGCACCATGTTCAAGTAGAGGGTACAGCGGGTTGCGGGAGAGTGGACCTGCATATAGATGGGGGAAGGTGATGGAGATGTTGATGAAGATGATGGAGGTTTTGCTGTAGATCACGGTGATGATGATGGCTCCCGGTGGCGTTCCGGCGCCACCGGAAGCAAGGGGGAAAGAGCCCCCCCTTCTTCTTCTTCTTCCTTGACCTTCTCCCTAGATGGGAGAAGGGTTTACCCTCTGGTCCTTGGCTCCCATGGCATGGGAGGGGAGATAGCCCCTCCGAGATTGGATCTATCTCTCGGTCTCTCTCTCTCTGTTTCTGCGTTCTGGGATTCTACCCTGGCACCGTTTCTTTTATATCTGGAGATCCATAACTCTGATTGGATTGAAACCTTCGCCCAGATATTTTTCCAAAAATTATCTTTCTTGCGGCCAAAGTAGAGCATCAGTCGCCTTACTAGGGGCCCACGAGGGTCCAGGGCACGCCTGCCTCCCTGGGGCGCGCACCCCTGCCTCGTGGCCCCCTCGGGTACCGTCTCGCATTGATTTTACTTCCCAAAAATCACAAATATTCCAAAATAATTCTTTGTCTGTTTTTATCCCGTTTGGACTCCGCTTGATATTGGGTTTCTGCGAAACATAAAACATGCAACAAACAGGAACTGGCACTGGGCACTGGATCATTATGTTAGTCCCAAAAATAGTATAAAAAGTTGCCGAAAGTATATGAAAGTTGAATAATATTGGCATGGAATAATCAAAAATTATAGATACGACAGAGACGTATCAGCATGCCCAAGCTTAATTCCTGCTCGTCCTTGAGTAGGTAAATGATAAAAAAGATAATTTTTGTTGTGGAATGCTACCTAGCATAATCTTGATCATATGTCTAATCATGGCATGAATATTAAGACACGAGTGATTCAAAGCAATAGTCTATCATTTGACATAAAAACAATAATACTTCAAGCATACCAACCAAGCAATTATGTCTTATCAAATAACATAGCCAAAGAAAGCTTATCCCTACAAAATCATATAGTTTGACCATGCTTCATTTTCGTCACACAAAATGCTCCCATCATGCACAACCCCGATGATGAGCCGAGCAATTGGTTCATACTTCTTAACGCAATTCAGCCTTTTAAACCCCCACGGAATACATCTGGGCAAGCCATGGATATAGCACTATAGGTGGAGTAGTATATGATGGTGGAGGTTGTGTGAAGAAGACAAAAAGGGAGAAAGGCTCACATCAACACGGCTAATCAACGGGCTGTGGAGATGCCCATCAATTGATGTCAATGCGAGGAGTAGGGATTGCCATGCAACGGATGCACTAAGAGCTATAAGTGTATGAAAGCTCAAACTGGAAACTAAGTGGGTGTGCATCCAACTTGCTTGCTCATGAAGACCTCGGGCATTTGAGGAAGCCCGTCATCAGAATATACTCCATCCGTTCCTAAATATAAGTATTTGTAGAGCTTCTACTATTAACCACATACGAATGTATATAGATGCATTTTAAGTGTAGATTCATTCATTTTGCTCCGTATGTAGTCTATTTAGTGGAATCTCTACAAAGACTTATATTTAGGAACAGAGGGAGTACAAGCCAAGTTCTATAATGAAAATTCCCACTAGTATATGAAAGTGATAACTCAAGAGACTCCCTATATGAAGAACATGGTGCTATTTGAAGCACAAGTGTGGTAAAAGGATAGTAACATTGCCCCTTCTCTCTTTTTATCTCATTTTTTTATTTTCTCTTCTTTTTTTATATATTTTTTTGGTGGGCTTCTTTGGCCCCTTTTTTTATTTGGGCTTCTTTGGCCTCTTTTATTTTTCATAAAGTCCGGAGTCTCATGCCGACTTGTGGGGGAATCATAGTCTCCATCATCCTTTCCTCACTGGGGAAATGCTCTAGTAATGATGATCATCACACTTTTATTTACTTACAACTCAATATTACAACTCGATACTGGAACAAAGATATGACTCTATATGAATGCCTCCGGCGGTGTACCGGGAAGTGCAATGATCTAGCATAGCAAAGATATCAAAAAACGGACAAGCCATGAAAACATCATGCTAGCTATCTTACGATCATGCAAGGCAATATGACAATGAATGCTCAAGTCATGTATATGATGATGATGGAAGTTGCATGGCAATATATCTCGGAATGGCCATGGAAATGCCATAATAGGTAGGTATGGTGGCTGTTTTGAGGAAGATACAAGGAGGCTTATGTGTGATAGAGCGTGTCATATCACGGGGTTTGGATGCACCGGTGAAGTTTGCACCAACTCTCAAGGTGAGAAAGGGTAATGCACGGTACCGAAGAGGCTAGCAATGATGGAAAAGTAAAAGTGCGTATAATCCATGGACTCACATTAGTCATAAAGAACTCATATACTTATTGCAAAAGTCTACTTGCCTCGAAGCAAAGTACTACTATGCATGCCCCTAGAGGGATAGATTGGTAGGAGAAGACCATTGCTCGTCCCCGACTGCCACTCATAAGGAAGAGAATCAAAGAAACACCACATGCTTCAAATTTGTCACACAACAGTTACCATATGTGCATGCTACGGGACTTGCAAACCTCAACACAAGTATTTCTCAATTTCACAATTACTCAACTATCATGACTCGAATATCACCATCGCTATATCGCAAAACTATTGCAAGGAATCAAACATATCATATTCAGTGATCTACAAGTTTTATGTAGGATTTTATGACTAACCATGTGAATGACCAATTCCTGTCATCTCTCTAAATAGATATAAGTGAAGCAAGAGAGTTTAATTCTTTATACAAAAGATATGCCCACGCTCTAACAAATATAAGTGAAGCAAAAGAGCATTGTACAAATGGCGGTTTTCTATGTGAAGAGAAACAGGCAATCCAAACTTCAAATGATATAAGTCAAGCACATGAAGCATTCTATAAAGCCATACTCAAAAGATTTAAGTGAAGTGCAAAGAGCATTCTATAAATCAACCAAGGACTATCTCATACCAGCATGGTGCATAAAATAAAAGTGAAAAATAATGCAAAAGACGCTCCAAGACTTGCACATATCGCATGAACGAAACGAATACGAAAACATACCGATACTTGTTGAAGAAAGAGGGGATGCCTTCCGGGGCATCCCCAAGCTTAGACTCTTGAGTCTACTTGAATATTTACTTGGGGTGCCTTGGGCATCCCCAAGCTTGATCTCTTGACTCTCTTCCTTTTCCTCATATCTAGACCTCCTCGATCAAACACTTCATCCACACAAAACTTCAACAGAAAACTCGATAAGATCCGTTAGTATAATAAAGAAAATCACTACTCTAAGTAATGTTGCAAACCAACTCATATTTTGTTTTTGAATTGTGTCTACTGTAATATAGCTTTTCCATGGCTTAATCTACTGATATAAATTGATAGATTCATCAAAACAAGCAAACTATGCATCAAAAACAGAATCTGTCAAAAACAGAACAGTCTGTAGCAATCTGAACATTCACCGTACTTATGTTACCCCAAAAATTCTACCAAAATTTTTAAAAATAAACAATTTGTACAGAAAGACAGTGCAAAAGGAACCAGAACCATTTGGCGTTCCATCAAAAAATGTAAAATCTCTCACTACAGACAAAGTTTCTGTCCTGCACCGTACAAACCAACAAGCATTGTAAACATCCTAAAGGAAAACCTTGGCACATTATTTTTATAATACAATGGAATTGTATAAGGGGATAATTATTTTTGTTGAAATGTTTCTGTAATCAAGATTCACAAAGTTTCCATGAGCAAGAACAAAGTTCAAGGAGCTCTCCCACTTCAACAATGCTTGTCTCTCTCACTTTCACTTTCCTTTTTGAATAGTTTTGGGTTCCCCTCTTTATTTTTTTGTTTTTAAACTATATATGAAAGCACTCAACAGAAATAAATGACTCTCTAAAACTTTAGGGTTCTCTCCCTGGCAGCGCTTTCTTTAAATCCATTAAGCTAGGCATATAGTGCTCAAGTAACGGATCCACCCGGATCCCAAGGTATATCAAAGCCAATTTTAATTAACAATGATTTGTAATTTAGTAGTGAGCACAAAGTAACATATATCATGTAACAACAAAGTGTAACTCTCTTCCTATGCATTGGCATGTCATAAAAGAACAATTCATGCACACATAGTGAAGGCCAAAGCATAGTATAAGCAATTTCTTGCAATTTTATCTTATTGGAAACATAGAGAGGTGGTGATAAAGTTCCTCTCTCATAATAATTGAAAGTAGGAGCAGCAAGCACATGCATATTATATCTATCAAAATCATCATGTGCAATGGTAAAAGGCAACCCATCAATATAATCCTTAATAAGCACAAACTTCTCCGATATAGTGTAGTAGGGAGAATTCAAAAAGATAACAGGACTATCATGCGTGGGTGCAATAGCAAAAATTTCATGTCTAACATAAGGAACTATAGCAAGTTCATCTCCATAATCATAATTCATATTCGCATCTTGGCCACAACCATAGCAAGCATCATCAAAAAGGGATATTTCAAGAGAACCAACGGGATCATAACAATCATCATAGAAATCATCCTTCGGTAAGCACGAAGGGGAATTAAACAATATATGAGTTGAAGAGTTACTCTCATTAGAAGGTGGGCACGGGTATCTAATCCGCTCTTCCTCCTTTTGTTCTTCGCTCTCCTCATCATCTTTTTCATCCAATGAGCTCACAGTTTCATCAATTTCTTCTTCCATAGCTTCCTGCAAAATATTAGTCTCTTCTTGGAGATCAGAGAATTCCTCAATATATGGTTTAACATAGGCATTAGAAGCATAATTATCATAACAATATTCGAGTATGGCAAAATTTTCAGATTTGTAGAGAGTAGCATCATACTTTTCAATCAAAGAAGCAATTTCATAAGCACCCTTAATAGCAACAAATTCTTCAATTTGTTGAACATCATAGTAATTATAAACCCCTTAGCATACGAAGATACGATTCCATTATCAATAAACTCACATTGGTAGGGAAGGTTTTTCTTAGGGTTTTCAGAACAGCAAGTAACATCATATATTTCACATAAATTCCAAGCATAGCATTGCAAACGATGAATTTGATCCAGTAAAAGTTTCCCTTTTTCAGATATACGGTGTCGCACATAACAAGCATGCTCACCTAAAGATTTGCCCTCAACTAAGCTAGTGGGGGTTTCAGCACTAGCACAAAGGGATCGAAGATGATCCAAGTAAAAAGCTTCAGGAGTGTGATAGATTCTGAGTGGTTCTTCAACCATTGGTGTAGTAGGTACAACTAATTTTTTTGGTATTTGGCATTTCCTACCCATAACTAAAGATAGAAAACAACTAAGAACAGCAAATAAAAATTATTTAGTGATAAAGCAAACAAGCACACACGAGAATATTCACCCGCAAGTATACGGGATCAATTGTAGCCTCTTTCGATAAGTAAGAGTGTCGAACCCAACGAGGAGCTAAAGGTAGAACAAATATTCTCTCAAGTCCTATCTGCCACTGATACGACTCTACGCACGCTTAGTGTTCGCTTTACCTAGAACAGGTATGAAACTAGAAGTACTTTGTAGGTGTTGTTGGATAGATTTGCAAGATAATAAAGAGCACATACGTAAAAAGTAGGGGATGTTTAGATAAAGAAGCAATAAAGTAAATATAGCGAGTGTGGAAAAGTGGTGGTAGGAGTTGTGAAATTGTCCCTAAGCAATTGACTACTTTACTATACCGATAATCACTATTGCAATTTTATTTGAGGGAGAGGCATAATCTAACATACTTTCTCTTCTTGGATCATATGCACTTATGATTGGAACTCTAGCAAGCATCCGCAACTACTAAAGATCATTAAGGTAAAACCCAACCATAGCATTAAAGCATCAAGTCCCCTTTATCCCATACGCAAACAACCTACTTACTCGGGGCTATGATTATGTCACTCATGCCACCCACCATAAGCAAATCATGAACATATTGCAAATCCTACAGCGGGGATCCCTCACGCTTGCACGACACAGAGGGCACTATAGGACAGCACCAATAATAAAACATTCAACTCAAACCAATCATAGCAATTCATCAATCACCGATAGGACAACGAAAATCTACTCAGACATCATAGGATGGCAACACATCATTGGATAATAATATGAAGCATAAAGCACCATGTTCAAGTAGAGGGTAAAGCGGGTTGCGGGAGAGTGGACCGTTGCATATAGATGGGGGAAGGTGATGGAGATGTTGATGAAGATGATGGAGGTGTTGGTGTAGATCGCGGTGATGATGATGGCTCCCGGCGGCGTTCCAGCGCCATCAAAAGCAAGGGGGAGTGAGCCCCCCTTCTTATTCTTGTTCCTTGACCTTTTCCCTAGATGGGAGAAGGGTTTCCCATCTGGTCCTTGGCTCCCATGGCATGGGAGGGGCGAGAGCCTCTCCGAGATTGGATCTATCTCTCTGTCTCTCTCTGTTTCTGCGTTCTGGGATTCTGCCCTGGCACCGTTTCTTTTATATCTGGAGATCCATAGCTCCGATTGGATTGAAACCTTCGCCCAGATCTTTTTCCAAAAATTAGCTTTATTGCGGCCAAAGTAGAGCATCAACCGCCTTACAAGGGGCCCACGAGGGTCCAGGACGCGCCTGCCTCCCTAGGGCGTGCCTCCCTGCCTCGTGGCCCCCTCGGGCACCGTCTCGCGTTGATTTTACTTCCCAAAAATCACAAATATTCCAAAATAATTCTCAGTCCGTTTTTATCCCATTTGGACTCCGTTTGATATTGGGTTTCTGCGAAACATAAAACATGCAACAAACAGGAACTAGCACTGGGCACTGGATCAAATGTTAGTCCAAAATAGTATAAAGAGTTGCCAAAAGTATATGAAAGTTGAATAATATTGGCATGGAATAATAAAAAATTATAGATACAACGGAGACCTATCAAAGACGCTCCATGAAAAACACATATCATGTGGTGAATAAAAATATAGCCTCAAGTGAAGTTACCGATAGACGAAGACGAAAGAGGGGATGCCTTCCGGGACATCCCCAAGCAGATTTTGGTTGTCCTTGAATATTACCTTGGGGTGCCTTGGGCATCCCCAAGCTTAGGCTCTTGCCACTCCTTATTCCATAGTCCATCAAATCCTTACCCAAAACTTGAAACCTTCACAACACAAAACTCAACAGAAAATCTCATGAGCTCCGTTAGTATAAGAAAATAAACCACTACTTTAAGGTTCTGTTGAAAACTCATTCTTTATTTATATTGGTGTAATATCTACTGTATTCCAGATTTTCCAAGGTTCATACTCCTCGATACTACCAATAGATTCATCAAAATAAGCAAACAACATGCAAAAAAACAGAATCTGTGAAAAACATAACAGTCTGCAGCAATCTGTAACTCTCGAATACTTCTGTAACTCCAAAAATTCTGAAAAGTTAGGAAGACCTGAGCAATTTTGTGTACCAATCCAGAGCAAAAATAAACAGATCTAAAGCACGTTTCTGTGAATTATGAAAATTGTTTTCCATGGCGCAAAAGTTTCTGAATTTCAGCCGGATCAACACAACTATCACCGTAACCTATCCTAAAGGTTTAACTCGGCACAAACACTAATTAAAACATAAAACCACATCTAACCAGAGGTTAGATGAATTATTTATTACTAAACAGGAACAAAAAGTAAAGAACAAAAATAAAATTGGGTTGCCTCCCAACAAGCGCTATTGTTTAACGCCCTTAGCTAGGCATTGAAAATTTCAATGATGCTCACATAAAAGACAAGAATTGAAGCACAAAGAGAGCATAATAAAACACGTGACAAACACATCTAAGTCTAACATACTTCCTATGCATGGGAATTTTATAAGCAAACAAATTATTAAGGCAAGCAAAAACTAGCATATGCAAGGAAGAAGGAAGAGACGATAGCAATCTCAACATGAAGAGAGGTAATTTAGTAACATGAAAATTTCTAAAACTATAATTTCCTCTCTGAAAATAAGTACATGTAGGATCATAAGAAAATTCAACAAAATAGCTATCACATAAAATATTGTCAACACGATCCACATGCATGCGAAGTTGACACTCTTCGAAAATAGTGGGATTAACATTAACTAAAGTCATGACCTCTCCAAACCCACTTTTATCAAAAATTTCATAAGATTGAGCATTCTCCAAATATGTGGGATCTAAAGTTGACAATCTTCCAACCCCACTTTCAATATTATTGCAAACACTAATATCAATCTCATATTCATCATGGGGCTTAAAGAAATTTTCATGATCATAAGAAGAATCACCCCAATCGTGATCATTGCAACAAGTAGTGGACATAGCAAAACTAGCATCCCCAAGCTTAGGGTTTCGCATATTTTTAGCATAATTGACATCAATAGAATTTATAGTAAAATCATTGAAATCATGCTTTTTATTCAAGGAGCTAACGTGAATCTCTTCATAAATATCTTCATCACAATTTTCAGATTCATGAATTTCAAGCGAAACTTCATAAAGATAATCTAGTGCACAAAACTCACTACCAATTGGTTCATCATAATTTGATCTCTTAAAAACATTAGCAAGTGGATGAGGATCCATAAACTTTTAGCAAGTGAAGATGCAAGCAAAAAGAAGGCACATGTACACAAGCGAACAAAAGATCGAATGGAAGAAGGGCAAAAGAAAGGCAAAAAATCAAAAATCGTTTTAGAGGTGGGGGAGAGGAAAACGAGTGGTGAATGGAAAATAATGCAATGCAAGAGATGAGAGTTTATGATGGGTACTTGGTATGTCTTGACTTGGCGTATGTCTCCTCGGTAACGGTGCCAGAAATTCTTCCTGCAACCTCTTGAGCTTGCGTTGGTTTTTCCCTTGAAGAGGAAAGAGTGATGCAGCAAAGTAGAGTAAGTATTTCCCTCAGTTTGAGAACCAAGGTATCAATCCAGTACGAGAAGATACGTCCATTTTGCATCATGTTTTCCTACTGTTATTTATGTTGTTTTATTGTATAATAATGCTTTCTGAGTAATTATAATCCCTTTTCTCTCATAATATGCAAGGTATGCACCAAGGGGGAGAATTCTGGCAGTTGGAAATCTGGACCTGAAAAAGCTTCATCAAGTTACCTATTCTGCACAACTCCAAATGAGCTGAAACTCCTAGAGGAATTTTTGATGGAATATTTATTGAATATTGGAGCAAATAATTACCAGAGGGGGGCCACCAGGTGGGCACAACCCACCTGGGCGCGCCAGGAGGCCCAGGTGCGCCCTGGTGGGTGTTGCCCTCCTCGGCCCACCTCTGTTGCCCATCTTCTGGTATATAAGGCATTTTTACCTAGAAAAAATAAATATAGGACTTTCGGTACAAAGCGCCGCCGCCTCAAGGCGAAACTTGGGCAGTAGCACTTTTGCCCTCCGGCGGAGCGATTTCGTCGGGGGAACTTCCCTCCTGGAGGGGGAAATCATCATCATCATCATCACCAACAACTCTCCCATCTTGGGGAGGGCTATCTTGATCAACATCTTCACAGCACCAACTCCTCTCAAATCCTAGTTCATCTCTTGTGTTCAATCTTTGTATAAAAACTATAGATTGGTGCTTGTGGGTGACTAGTAGTGTTGATTACATCTTGTAGTTGATTACTATATGGTTTATTTGGTGGAATATTATATGTTCAGATCCATTATTCTATTTCATACCCCTCTGATCTTGAGCATGTTTATCATTTGTGAGTAGTCACTTTTGTTCTTGAGGTCACGGGAGAAATCATGTTGCAAGTAATCATGTGAACTTGATATGTGTTCGATATTTTGATGATATGTATGTTGTCATTCTCTTGGTGGTGTCATGTGAACGTCGACTACATGACACTTCACCATATTTTGGCCTAAGGGAATGCATTGTGGAGTAGTTATTAGATGGTGGGTTGCGAGAGTAACAGAAGCTTAAACCCCAGTTTATGCGATATTCCGTAAGGGACCGATTGGATCCAACAGTTTAATGCTATGGTTAGAATTTATTCTTAATACTTTTCTCATAGTTGCGGATGCTTGCGAGAGGGTTAATCATAAGTAGGAGGTTTGTTCAAGTAATAACAACACCTAAGCACCGGTCCACCCACCTATCAAATTATCACAGTACCGAACACGAATTAAGCCAACATGATCAAAGTGACTAGATGAAATTCCCGTGTACACTCAAGAACACTTTGCTTATCATAAGAAACCGTTTCGGCATGTCCATTGCCTCAAAAGGGTTGGGATACCTTGCTGCACTTTTGTTACTACTATTGTTACTTGCTCGTTACAAATTATCCTGCTATCAAACTACTCCGCTACCCACAATTTTAGCACTTGCAGACATTACCTTACTGAAAACCACTTGTCATTTCCTTCTGCTCCTCATTGGGTTCGACACTCTTACTTATCGAAAAGGGCTACAATTGACCCCATATACTTGTGGGTCATCAAGGTAATTTTCTGGCTCCGTTCTCGGGGAGTGAAACACTCTTGGTAAGTGCAAATTGGTAAGGAAACATTATTACTACGTGCTGAAATTTATTGTCACTTGCTACTATGCAAAACAATCCTTTGAGGGGTTTGTTCGGGGTATCTTCACCTAGAATGGAACCACAATTAGTTACCCCTCAACCTACTGCACCTACTGAAAATATTGAATATGAAATTCCTTTGGGTATGTTAGAGCAACTGCTAGCTAATCCTTATGCGGGAGATGGAACCAAACATCCTGATATGCACTTGATATATGTGGATGAAATTTGTGGATTATTTAAGCTTGCAGGTTTGCCCGGAGATGAATCTAAGAAGAAGGTTTTCCCTTTATCTTTGAAGGGAAAATCATTGACATGTTATAGGCTATGCGATGATATTGGATCTTGGAACTAGAACCGTTTGAAAATGGAATTTCATCAAAAAAAATATCCTACGCCTCTAGTTCATTGTGATCGGAATTATATATATAATATTTGGCCTCGTGAAGAAGAAAGTATCCCTCTAGCTTGGGGGAGGCTTAAGTCAATGTTATATTCATGCCCCAATCATGAGCTCTCAAAAGAAATTATTATTCAGAATTTTTATGCTCGGCTTTCTCGTAATGATCAACCCATGCTCGATACTTCTTGTATTGTTTCTTTTAAGAAGAAGACTATTGAATTCCGGTGGGGTCTTTTAGAAAGAATTAAATGCAACTCTGAATATTGGACACTCGACGAAGGTAAAGAGTTGGGTATTAAACCTAAGTTTGATTGTGTTAAATCTTTTATGAATACCGAAGCTTTTCAAAAGTTTAGCACTAAATATGGACTTGACTCTAAGATAGTAGCTTCCTTTTGTGAATCTTTTGCTACTCATGTTGATCTCCCTAAGGAGAAGTGGTTTAAATATCACCCACTAATTAAATAAGAAATTAAAGAACATAAAAGCTAAGGAAGAAACTATCATTTACAATGTTGATCCAGTTGTTCCCACTACTTATATTGAAAAACTACATTTTCCTGTTAGGATGAAGGAACATGCTAAAGCTTCAACTGTGGTTAACAAAAGTTATGTTAGAACACTCAAACCATCTGAACAAATCAAAGTTGAACCTAGTGTTGCTATGGTTAAAGATATCTTAGTTGATAATATTGATAGGCATGTTATCTACTTTTGTAGTGAAGCTTCTAGAATTGCCAAACCTGAAGGAAAAGATAAACATAGACCAGTTGTTGGTATGCATGTTGTCTCAGTTAAGATAGGAGATCACCGTTATCATGGGTTATGTGACCTAGGTGCTAGTGTTAGTGCTATTCCTTTCTCCTTATATCAAGAAATTAAAGATGAAATAGCACCTCTGAAATAGAAGACATGGATTTTACTATTAAACTTGCTAATAGAGATACTATATCACCAATTGGGATTCTTAGAGATGTTGAAGTCTTGTGTGGGAAAATAAAATACCCTACTGATTTTCTTGTTCTTAGCACCCCACAAGATAACTTTTGCCCCATTATTTTTGGTAGACCTTTCTTGAACACCATCAATGCCAACATAGATTGTGAGAAACAAACTGTCGGTGTTAGCTTTGGTAATGAATCTCATGAGTTTAATTTGTTTCAAGTTTAGTAAACAACATCATAAGAAAGATTTGCCTAGTAAGGATGAAATTATTGGTCTTGCTTCTATTGATGTGCCTTCTACTGATCCTTTAGAACAATATCTGCTAGACCATGAAAATGATTTGCATATGCATGAAAGAAATGAAATAGATAGAATCTTTTGAGAACAACAACCTCTGCTTAAACAAAATTTGCCTACTGAAACTCTAGGATGTCCTCCTCCACCTAAAGGTGATGCTGTGTTTGAATTAAAACGATTGCCAGACACTCTGAAATATGCTTATATTGATGAAAAAAACATATATCTTGTTATTATTAGTGCTAACCTTGCAGAACATGAAGAAGAAAGATTATTGAAAGTTCTAATGAAGCACAGGGCTGCTATTGGATATACTCTTGATGGTCTTAATTAGTCCCACTCTATGTCAGCACAAGATTAATATGGAACCTGATGCCAAACCCGTTGTTGATCACCAACGTCGGTTAAATCCGAAAATGAAAGAAGTGGTAAGGACTGAAATATTGGAACTTCTGGAAGCAAGTGCAATGATCTAGCATAGCAAAGATATCAAAAAACGGACAAGCCATGAAAACATCATGCTAGCTATCTTACGATCATGCAAGGCAATATGACAATGAATGCTCAAGTCATGTATATGATGATGATGGAAGTTGCATGGCAATATATCTCGGAATGGCCATGGAAATGCCATAATAGGTAGGTATGGTGGTTGTTTTGAGGAAGATACAAGGAGGCTTATGTGTGATAGAGCGTGTCATATCACGGGGTTTGGATGCACCGGTGAAGTTTGCACCAAGTCTCAAGGTGAGAAAGGGTAATGCACGGTACCGAAGAGGCTAGCAATGATGGAAAAGTAAAAGTGCGTATAATCCATGGACTCACATTAGTCATAAAGAACTCATATACTTATTGCAAAAGTCTACTTGCCTCGAAGCAAAGTACTACTATGCATGCCCCTAGAGGGATAGATTGGTAGGAGAAGACCATTTCTCGTCCCCGACTGCCACTCATAAGGAAGAGAATCAAAGAAACACCACATGCTTCAAATTTGTCACACAACAGTTACCATACGTGCATGCTACGGGACTTGCAAACCTCAACACAAGTATTTCTCAATTTCACAATTACTCAACTATCATGACTCGAATATCACCATCGCTATATCGCAAAACTATTGCAAGGAATCAAACATATCATATTCAGCGATCTACAAGTTTTATGTAGGATTTTATGACTAACCATGTGAATGACCAATTCCTGTCATCTCTCTAAATAGATATAAGTGAAGCAAGAGAGTTTAATTCTTTATACAAAAGATATGCCCACGCTCTAACAAATATAAGTGAAGCAAAAGAGCATTGTACAAATGGCGGTTTTCTATGTGAAGAGAAACAGGCAATCCAAACATCAAATGATATAAGTGAAGCACATGAAGCATTCTATAAAGCCATACTCAAAAGATTTAAGTGAAGTGAAAAGAGCATTCTATAAATCAACCAAGGACTATCTCATACCAGCATGGTGCATAAAATAAAAGTGAAAACTAAATGCAAAAGACGCTCCAAGACTTGCACATATCGCATGAACGAAACGAATACGAAAACATACCGATACTTGTTGAAGAAAGAGGGGATGCCTTCCGGGGCATCCCCAAGCTTAGACTCTTGAGTCTACTTGAATATTTACTTGGGGTGCCTTGGGCATCCCCAAGCTTGAGCTCTTGACTCTCTTCCTTTTCCTCATATCTAGACCTCCTCGATCAAACACTTCATCCACACAAAACTTCAACAGAAAACTCGATAAGATCCGTTAGTATAATAAAGCAAATCACTACTCTAAGTAATGTTGCAAACCAACTCATATTTTGTTTTTGCATTGTGTCTACTGTAATATAGCTTTTCCATGGCTTAATCTACTGATATAAATTGATAGATTCATCAAAACAAGCAAACTATGCATCAAAAACAGAATCTGTCAAAAACAGAACAGTCTGTAGCAATCTGAACATTCACCGTACTTATGTTACCCCAAAAATTCTACCAAAATTTTTAAAAATAAACAATTTGTACAGAAAGACAGTGCAAAAGGAACCAGAACCATTTGGCGTTCCATCAAAAAATGTAAAATCTCTCACTACAGACAAAGTTTCTGTCCTGCACCGTACAAACCAACAAGCATTGTAAACATCCTAAAGGAAAACCTTGGCACATTATTTTTATAATACAATGGAATTGTATAAGGGGATAATTATTTTTGTTGAAATGTTTCTGTAATCAAGATTCACAAAGTTTCTGTGAGCAAGAACAAAGTTCAAGGAGCTCTCCCACTTCAACAATGCTTGTCTCTCTCACTTTCACTTTCCTTTTTGAATAGTTTTGGGTTCCCCTCTTTATTTTTTTGTTTTTAAACTATATATGAAAGCACTCAACAGAAATAAATGACTCTCTAAAACTTTAGGGTTCTCTCCCTGGCAGCGCTTTCTTTAAATCCATTAAGCTAGGCATATAGTGCTCAAGTAACGGATCCACCCGGATCCCAAGGTATATCAAAGCCAATTTTAATAAACAATGATTTGTAATTTAGTAGTGAGCACAAAGTAACATATATCATGTAACAACAAAGTGTAACTCTCTTCCTATGCATTGGCATGTCATAAAAGAACAATTCATGCACACATAGTGAAGGCCAAAGCATAGTATAAGCAATTTCTTGCAATTTTATCTTATTGGAAACATAGAGAGGTGGAGATAAAGTTCCTCTCTCATAATAATTGAAAGTAGGAGCAGCAAGAACATGCATATTATATCTATCAAAATCATCATGTGCAATGGTAAAAGGCAACCCATCAATATAATCCTTAATAAGCACAAACTTCTCCGATATAGTGTAGTAGGGAGAATTCAAAAAGATAACAGGACTATCATGCGTGGGTGCAATAGCAAAAATTTCATGTCTAACATAAGGAACTATAGCAAGTTCATCTCCATAATCATAATTAATATTCGCATCTTGGCCACAACCATAGCAAGCATCATCAAAAAGGGATATTTCAAGAGAACCAACGGGATCATAACAATCATCATAGAAATCATCCTTCGGTAAGCACGAAGGGGAATTAAACAATATATGAGTTGAAGAGTTACTCTCATTAGAAGGTGGGCACGGGTATCTAATCCGCTCTTCCTCCTTTTGTTCTTCGCTCTCCTCATCATCTTTTTCATCCAATGAGCTCACAGTTTCATCAATTTCTTCTTCCATAGCTTCCTGCAAAATATTAGTCTCTTCTTGGAGATCAGAGAATTCCTCAATATATGGTTTAACATAGGCATTAGAAGCATAATTATCATAACAATATTCGAGTATGGCAAAATTTTCAGATTTGTAGAGAGTAGCATCATACTTTTCAATCAAAGAAGCAATTTCATAAGCACCCTTAATAGCAACAAATTCTTCAATTTGTTGAACATCATAGTAATTATAAACCCCTTAGCATACGAAGACATGATTCCATTATCAATAAACTCACATTGGTAGGGAAGGTGTTTCTTAGGGTTTTCAGAACAGCAAGTAACATCATATATTTCACATAAATTCCAAGCATAGCATTGCAAACGATGAATTTGATCCAGTAAAAGTTTCCCTTTCTCAGATATACGGTGTCGCGCATAACAAGCATGCTCACCTAAAGATTTGCCCTCAACTAAGCTAGTGGGGGTTTCAGCACGAGCACAAAGGGATCGAAGATGATCCAAGTAAAAAGCTTCAGGAGTGTGATAGATTCTGAGTGGTTCTTCAACCATTGGTGTAGTAGGTACAACTAATTTTTTTGGTATTTGGCATTTCCTACCCATAACTAAAGATAGAAAACAACTAAGAACAGCAAATAAAAATTATTTAGTGATAAAGCAAACAAGCACACACGAGAATATTCACCCGCAAGTATACGGGATCAATTGTAGCCTCTTTTGATAAGTAAGAGTGTCGAACCCAACGAGGAGCTAAAGGTAGAACAAATATTCTCTCAAGTCCTATCTGCCACTGATACGACTCTACGCACGCTTAGTGTTCGCTTTACCTAGAACAAGTATGAAACTAGAAGTACTTTGTAGGTGTTGTTGGATAGATTTGCAAGATAATAAAGAGCACATAAATAAAAAGTAGGGGATGTTTAGATAAAGAAGCAATAAAGTAAATATAGCGAGTGTGGAAAATTGCTGGTAGGAGTTGTGAAATTGTCCCTAAGCAATTGACTACTTTACTATACCGATAATCACTATTGCAATTTTATTTGAGGGAGAGGCATAATCTAACATACTTTCTCTTCTTGGATCATATGCACTTATGATTGGAACTCTAGCAAGCATCCGCAACTACTAAAGATCATTAAGGTAAAACCCAACCATAGCATTAGAGCATCAAGTCCCCTTTATCCCATACGCAAACAACCTACTTACTCGGGTCTATGATTATGTCACTCATGCCACCCACCATAAGCAAATCATGAACATATTGCAAATCCTACAGCGGGGATCCCTCACGCTTGCGCGACACAGAGGGCACTATAGGACAGCACCAATAATAAAACATGCAACTCAAACCAATCATAGCAATTCATCAATCACCGATAGGACAACGAAAATCTACTCAGACATCATAGGATGGCAACACATCATTGGATAATAATATGAAGCATAAAGCACCATGTTCAAGTAGAGGGTAAAGCGGGTTGCGGGAGAGTGGACCGTTGCATATAGATGGGGGAAGGTGATGGAGATGTTGATGAAGATGATGGAGGTGTTGGTGTAGATCGCGGTGATGATGATGGCTCCCGGCGGCGTTCCGGCGCCACCGAAAGCAAGGGGGAGTGAGCCCCCCTTCTTATTCTTGTTCCTTGACCTTTTCCCTAGATGGGAGAAGGGTTTGCCATCTGGTCCTTGGCTCCCATGGCATGGGAGGGGCGAGAGCCCCTCCGAGATTGGATCTATCTCTCTGTCTCTCTCTGTTTCTGCGTTCTGGGATTCTGCCCTGGCACCGTTTCTTTTATATCTGGAGATCCATAGCTCCGATTGGATTGAAACCTTCGCCCAGATCTTTTTCCAAAAATTAGCTTTATTGCGGCCAAAGTAGAGCATCAACCGCCTTACAAGGGGCCCACGAGGGTCCAGGACGCGCCTGCCTCCCTAGGGCGTGCCTCCCTGCCTCGTGGCCCCCTCGGCCACCGTCTCGCGTTGATTTTACTTCCCAAAAATCACAAATATTCCAAAATAATTCTCCGTCCGTTTTTATCCCATTTGGACTCCGTGTGATATTGGGTTTCTGCGAAACATAAAACATGCAACAAACAGGAACTAGCACTGGGCACTGGATCAAATGTTAGTCCAAAAATAGTATAAAGAGTTGCCAAAAGTATATGAAAGTTGAATAATATTGGCATGGAATAATCAAAAATTATAGATACAACGGAGACCTATCAAAGACGCTCCATGAAAAACACATATCATGTGGTGAATAAAAATATAGCCTCAAGTGAAGTTACCGATAGACGAAGACGAAAGAGGGGATGCCTTCCGGGACATCCCCAAGCAGATTTTGGTTGTCCTTGAATATTACCTTGGGGTGCCTTGGGCATCCCCAAGCTTAGGCTCTTGCCACTCCTTATTCCATAGTCCATCAAATCCTTACCCAAAACTTGAAACCTTCACAACACAAAACTCAACAGAAAATCTCATGAGCTCCGTTAGTATAAGAAAATAAACCACTACTTTAAGGTTCTGTTGAAAACTCATTCTTTATTTATATTGGTGTAATATCTACTGTATTCCAGATTTTCCAAGGTTCATACTCCTCGATACTACCAATAGATTCATCAAAATAAGCAAACAACATGCAAAAAAACAGAATCTGTGAAAAACAGAACAGTCTGCAGCAATCTGTAACTCTCGAATACTTCTGTAACTCCAAAAATTCTGAAAAGTTAGGAAGACCTGAGCAATTTTGTGTACCAATCCAGAGCAAAAATAAACAGATCTAAAGCACGTTTCTGTGAATTATGAAAATTGTTTTCCATGGCGCAAAAGTTTCTGAATTTCAGCCGGATCAACACAACTATCACCGTAACCTATCCTAAAGGTTTAACTCGGCACAAACACTAATTAAAACATAAAACCACATCTAACCAGAGGTTAGATGAATTATTTATTACTAAACAGGAACAAAAAGTAAAGAACAAAAATAAAATTGGGTTGCCTCCCAACAAGCGCTATTGTTTAACGCCCTTAGCTAGGCATTGAAAATTTCAATGATGCTCACATAAAAGACAAGAATTGAAGCACAAAGAGAGCATAATAAAACACGTGACAAACACATCTAAGTCTAACATACTTCCTATGCATGGGAATTTTATAAGCAAACAAATTATTAAGGCAAGCAAAAACTAGCATATGCAAGGAAGAAGGAAGAGACGATAGCAATCTCAACATGAAGAGAGGTAATTTAGTAACATGAAAATTTCTAAAACTATAATTTCCTCTCTGAAAATAAGTACATGTAGGATCATAAGAAAATTCAACAAAATAGCTATCACATAAAATATTGTCAACACGATCCACATGCATGCGAAGTTGACACTCTTCGAAAATAGTGGGATTAACATTAACTAAAGTCATGACCTCTCCAAACCCACTTTTATCAAAAATTTCATAAGATTGAGCATTCTCCAAATATGTGGGATCTAAAGTTGACAATCTTCCAACCCCACTTTCAATATTATTGCAAACACTAATATCAATCTCATATTCATCATGGGGCTTAAAGAAATTTTCATGATCATAAGAAGAATCACCCCAATCATGATCATTGCAACAAGTAGTGGACATAGCAAAACTAGCATCCCCAAGCTTAGGGTTTCGCATATTTTTAGCATAATTGACATCAATAGAATTTATAGTAAAATCATTGCAATCATGCTTTTTATTCAAGGAGCTAACGTGAATCTCTTCATAAATATCTTCATCACAATTTTCAGATTCATGAATTTCAAGCGAAACTTCATAAAGATAATCTAGTGCACAAAACTAACTACCAATTGGTTCATCATAATTTGATCTCTTAAAAACATTAGCAAGTGGATGAGGATCCATAAACTTTTAGCAAGTGAAGATGCAAGCAAAAAGAAGGCACATGTACACAAGCGAACAAAAGATCGAATGGAAGAAGGGCAAAAGAAAGGCAAAAAATCAAAAATCGTTTTAGAGGTGGGGGAGAGGAAAACGAGAGGTGAATGGAAAATAATGCAATGCAAGAGATGAGAGTTTATGATGGGTACTTGGTATGTCTTGACTTGGCATATGTCTCCTCGGTAACGGTGCCAGAAATTCTTCCTGCAACCTCTTGAGCTTGCGTTGGTTTTTCCCTTGAAGAGGAAAGAGTGATGCAGCAAAGTAGAGCAAGTATTTCCCTCAGTTTGAGAACCAAGGTATCAATCCAGTAGGAGAAGATACGTCCATTTTGCATCATGTTTTCCTACTGTTATTTATGTTGTTTTATTGTATAATAATGCTTTTTGAGTAATTCTTGTTGGAAATATGCCCTAGAGGCAATAATAAAAGCATTATTATTATATTTCCTTGTTCATGATAATTGTCTTTATTCATGCTATAATTGTGTTATCCGGAAATCGTAATACATGTGTGAATAACAGACACCAACGTGTCCCTAGTGAGCCTCTAGTTGACTAGCTCGTTGATCAACAGATAGTCATGGTTTCCTGACTATGGACACTGGATGTCATTGATAACGAGATCACATCATTAGGAGAATGATGTGATGGACAAGACCCAATCCTAAACATAGCACAAGATCGTATAGTTCGTTTGCTAGAGTTTTACAATGTCAAGTATCTTTTCCTTAGACCATGAGATCGTGTAACTCCCGGATACCGTAGGAGTGCTTTGGGTGTATCAAACGTCACAACGTAACTGGGTGACTATAAAGGTGCACTACAGGTATCTCCGAAAGTATCTATTGTTTTATATGGATCGAGACTGGGATTTGTCACTCCGTATGACGGAGAGGTGTCACTGGGCCCACTCGGTAATGCATCATCATAATGAGCTCAGAGTGACCAAGTGTCTGGTCACGGGATCATGCATTACGGTACGAGTAAAGTGACTTGCCGGTAACGAGATTGAAGGAGGTATTGGGATACCGACGATCGAATCTCGGGCAAGTAACATATCGATAGACAAAGGGAATAGCGTACGGGGTTGATTGAATCCTCGACATCGTGGTTCATCCGATGAGATCATCGTGGAGCATGTGGGAGCCAACATGGGTATCCAGATCCCGCTGTTGGTTATTGACCGAAGAGTCGTCTCGGTCATGTCTGCTTGTTTCCCGAACCCGTAGGGTCTACACACTTAAGGTTCGGTTACGCTAGGGTTGTAGGGATATGTATATGCAGTAACCCGAATGTTGTTCGGAGTCCCGGATGAGATCCCGGACGTCACGAGGAGTTCCGGAATGGTCCGGAGGTAAAGATTTATATATGGGAAGTCCTGTTTCGGGCATCGGGACAAGTTTCGGGGTTATCGGTATTGTACCGGGACCACCGGAAGGGTCCCGGGGGTCCACCGGGTGGGGCCACCCATCCCCGGGGGCCACATGGGCTGTAGGGGGTGCGCCTTGGCCTGCTTGGGCCAAGGGCACCAGCCCCACATAGGCCCATGCGCCTAGGGTTCAAGGGGGCAAGAGTCCTAGGAGGGTAAGGCACCTCCTAGGTGCCTTGGGGGGGAGGGAAACCCCCCTTGGCCGCCGCACCCCCTAGGAGATTGGATCTCCTAGGGCCGGCCACCCCCCCTTGGCACCCCTATATATAGTGGGGGAGAGGAGGGACTTCATACCTTGAGTCCTTGGCCTTTGGTTGCCTCCTTCTCCCTCCCCAACACCTCCTCCACCTCCATAGTGCTTAGCGAAGCTCTGCCGGAGTACTGCAGCTCCATCAACACCACGCCGTCGTGCTGCTGCTGGTGCCATCTCCCTCAACCTCTCCTCCCTCCCTTGCTGGATCAAGAAGAGGAGACGTGGCTGTTCCGTACGTGTGTTGAACGCGGAGGTGCCGTCCGTTCGGCGCTGGTCATCGGTGATTTGGATCACGTCGAGTACGACTACATCATCACCGTTCTTTTGAACGCTTCCGTGCGCGATCTACAAAGGTATGTAGATGCATCTGATCACTCATTGCTAGATGAACTCCTAGATGATCTTGGTGAAACGAGTAGGAAAATTTTTGTTTTCTGCAACGTTCCCCAACAGTGGCATCATAAGCTAGGTCTATGCGTAGTTCTTCTTGCGCGAGTAGAACACAATTTGTTGTGGGCGTAGATTTGTCAACTTTCTTGCCGTTACTAGTCCTTTCTTGCTTCAGCAGTATTGTGGGATGAAGCGGCCCGGACCAACCTTACACGTACGCTTACGTGAGACCGGTTCCACCGACTAACATGCACTAGTTGCATAAGGTGGCTGGCGGGTGTCTGTCTCTCCTACTTTAGTTGGAGCGGAATCGATGAACAGGGTCCTTATGAAGGGTAAATAGAAGTTGACAAATCACGTTGTGGCTATAACGTAGGTAAGAAAACGTTCTTGCTAGAACCCTAATTCAGCCACGTAAAACTTGCAACAACAATTAGAGGACGTCTAACTTGTTTTTGCAGCAAGTGGTTTGTGATATGATATGGCCAAAGTTGTGATGAATGATGAATGATCTATATGTGATGTATGAGATGTTCATGCTATTGTAATAGGATTCACGACTTGCATGTCGATGAGTATGACAACCGGCAGGAGCCATAGGAGTTGTCTTTATTCTTTTAATGACATGCGAGTCATCGAGAAACGCCATGTAAATTACTTTACTTTATTGCTAAACGCGTTAGCCATAGTAGTAGAAGTAATAGTTGGCGAGCAACTTCATGGAGACACGATGATGGAGATCATGGTGTCAAGCCGGTGACAAGATGATCACGGAGCCCCAAGATGGAGATCAAAGGAGCTATGTGAAAATGGCCATATCATGTCACGTTTATTATTTGATTGCATGTGATGTTTATCATGTTTTGCATCTTGTTTACTTAGAACGACGGTAGTAAATAAGATGATCCCTCACAATAAAATTCAAGAAGTGTTCCCCCTAACTGTGCACCGTTGCGACAGTTCGCTGTTTCAAAACACCACGTGATGATCGGGTGTTTTATTCAGACGTTCACATACAACGGGTGTAAGACAGATTTACACATGCAAACACTTAGGTTGACTTGATGAGCCTAGCATGTACAGACATGGCCTCGGAACACAGAAGACCGAAAGGTCGAGCATGAGTCGTATAGAAGATACGATCAACATGAAGATGTTCACCGATGTTGACTAGTCCGTCTCACGTGATGATCGGACACGGTCTAGTTTAACTCGGATCATGTAATACTTAGATGACTAGAGGGATGTCTAATCTAAGTGGGAGTTCACTAATAATTTGATTAGTTGAACTTAATTATCATGAACTTAGTCTAAAATCTTTGCAATATGTCTTGTAGATCAAATGGCCAACGTAGTCCTCAACTTCAACGCGTTCCTAGAGAAAACTAAGCTGAAAGACGATGGCAGCAACTATACGGACTGGGTCCGGAACCTGAGGATCATCCTCATAGCTGCCAAGAAAGATTATGTCCTACAAGCACCGCTTGGTGACGCACCCGTTCTCCCTGCGGAACAAGACGTTATGAACGCTTGGCAGGCATGTTTCGATGACTACTCCCTCGTTCAGTGCGGCATGCTTTACAGCCTAGAGCCGGGGCTCCAAAAGCGTTTTGAGAGACATGGAGCATATGAGATGTTCGAAGAGCTGAAAATGGTTTTCCAAGCTCATGCCCGGGTCGAGAGATATGAAGTCTCCGACAAATTCTTCAGCTGTAAGATGGAGGAAAACAGTTCTGTCAGTGAGCACATACTCACTATGTCTGGGTTGCATAACCGCTTGACTCAGCTAGGAGTTAATCTCCCGGATGATGCGGTCATTGACAGAATCCTCCAGTCGCTTCCACCAAGCTACAAGAGCTTTGTGATGAACTTCAATATGCAGGGGATGGAAAAGACCATTCCTGAAGTATTTGCTATGCTGAAATCAGCGGAGGTAGAAGTCAGGAAGGAACATCAAGTGTTGATGATCAATAAAACCACTAAGTTCAAGAAAGGCAAGGGTAAAAAGAGCTTCAAGAAGGACGGCAAGGAGGTTGCCACGCCCGGCAAGCAAGCTGCCGGGAAGAAGCCAAAGAATGGAGCCAAGCCCGAGACTGAGTGCTTTTATTGCAAGGGAAGCGGTCACTGGAAGCGGAACTGCCCTAAGTACTTAGCGGATAAGAAGGCCGGCAAAACCAAAGGTATATGTGATATACATGTAATTGATGTGTACCTTACTAGTGCCCGTAGTGGCTCCTGGGTATTTGATACCGGTGCAGTTGCTCACATTTGTAACTCAAAGCAGGGGCTGCGGAATAAGCGGAAACTGGCAAAGGACGAGGTGACGATGCGCGTCGGGAATGGTTCCAAGGTCAATGTGATCGCCGTCGGCACGCTACCTCTGCATCTCCCTTCGGGATTAGTTTTAAACCTTAATAATTGTTATTTAGTGCCAGCTTTGAGCATGAACATTGTATCGGGATCTCGTTTAATTCGAGATGGCTACTCTTTTAAATCTGAGAATAATGGTTGTTCCATTTTTATGAGAGATATGTTTTATGGTCATGCTCCTATGGTGAATGGTTTATTCTTTATGAATCTCGAACGTGATGCTACACATGTTCATAATGTGAGTACCAAAAGAAGTGAAGTTGATAATGATAGTCCCACATACTTGTGGCACTGCCGCCTTGGTCACATAGGTGTCAAACGCATGAAGAAGCTCCATGCTGATGGACTTTTAGAGTCTCTTGATTATGAATCATTTGACACGTGCGAACCATGCCTTATGGGTAAAATGACCAAGACTCCGTTCTCAGGAACAATGGAGCGAGCAACCGACTTATTGGAAATCATACATACTGATGTGTGCGGACCGATGAGTGTTGAGGCTCGCGGTGGCTATCGTTATGTTCTCACCCTCACTGATGATTTAAGTAGGTATGGGTATATCTACTTAATGAAACACAAGTCTGAAACCTTTGAAAAGTTCAAGGAATTTCAGAGTGAGGTTGAAAATCAACGTGACAGGAAAATCAAGTTTCTACGATCAGATCGTGGAGGAGAATACTTGAGTCACGAGTTTGGGGCACACTTAAGAAAGTGTGGAATAGTTTCACAACTCACGCCGCCTGGAACACCTCAGCGTAATGGTGTGTCCGAACGTCGTAATCGCACTCTGTTAGATATGGTGCGATCTATGATGTCTCTTACCGATTTACCGCTTTCTTTTTGGGGCTATGCTTTAGAGACTGCCGCATTCACTTTAAATAGGGCTCCGTCGAAATCCGTTGAGACGACACCGTATGAATTATGGTTTGGGAAGAAACCTAAGCTGTCATTTCTAAAAGTTTGGGGGTGCGATGCTTATGTCAAGAAACTTCAACCTGAAAAGCTCGAACCCAAATCGGAAAAATGCGTCTTCATAGGGTACCCAAAAGAAACTATTGGGTACACCTTCTACCTCAGATCCGAAGGCAAGATCTTTGTTGCCAAGAATGGGTCCTTTCTGGAGAAAGAGTTTCTCTCGAAAGAAGTAAGTGGGAGAAAAGTAGAGCTTGATGAAGTATTGCCTCTTGAACCGGAAAATGGCGCAACTCAAGAAAATGTTCCTGAGGTGCCAGCACCGACTAGAGAGGAAGTTAATGATAATGATCAAGATACTTCTGATCAAGCTCCTACTGAAATTCGAAGGTCCACAAGGACACGTTCCGCACCAGAGTGGTACGGCAACCCTGTCTTGGAAATCATGTTGTTAGACAACGGTGAACCTTCGAACTATGAAGAAGCGATGGCGGGACCGGATTCCGACAAATGGCTAGAAGCCATGAAATCCGAGATAGGATCCATGTATGAAAACAAAGTATGGACTTTGACTGACTTACCCGTTGAGCGGCGAGCCATAGAAAATAAATGGATCTTTAAGAAGAAGACAGACGCGGATGGTAATGTGACCATCTATAAAGCTCGGCTTGTCGCTAAGGGTTATCGACAAGTTCAAGGGGTTGACTACGATGAGACTTTCTCACCGGTAGCGAAGCTGAAGTCCGTCTGAATCATGTTAGCAATTGCCGCATTCTATGATTACGAAATATGGCAAATGGACGTCAAAACGGCATTCCTTAATGGTTTCCTTAAGGAAGAATTGTATATGATGCAGCCGGAAGGTTTTGTCGATCCTAAGAATGCTGACAAAGTGTGCAAGCTCCAACGCTCGATTTATGGGCTGGTGCAAGCATCTCGGAGTTGGAACATTCGCTTTGATGAGATGATCAAAGCGTTTGGGTTTACACAGACTTATGGAGAAGCCTGCGTTTACAAGAAAGTGAGTGGGAGCTCTGTAGCATTTCTCATATTATATGTAGATGACATACTCTTGATGGGAAATGATATAGAACTCTTGGACAGCATCAAGGCCTACTTGAATAAAAGTTTTTCAATGAAGGACCTTGGAGAAGCTGCTTATATATTAGGCATCAAAATCTATAGAGATAGATCAAGACGCCTCATAGGTCTTTCACAAAGCACATACCTTGATAAGATATTGAAGAAGTTCAATATGGATCAATCCAAGAAAGGGTTCTTGCCTGTGTTACAAGGTGTGAAATTGAGCTCAGCTCAATGTCCGACCACGGCAGAAGATATAGAAGAGATGAGCGTCATCCCCTATGCCTCAGCCATAGGTTCTATTATGTATGCCATGCTGTGTACCAGACCTGATGTTAACCTTGCCGTCAGTTTGGTAGGAAGGTACCAAAGTAATCCCGACAAGGAACACTGGACAGCGGTCAAGAATATCCTGAAGTACCTGAAAAGGACTAAGGAAATGTTTCTCGTTTATGGAGGTGACGAAGAGCTCGTCGTAAAGGGTTACATCGACGCAAGCTTCGACACAGATCTGGATAACTCTAAGTCACAAACCGGATACGTGTATATTTTGAATGGTGGGGCAGTAAGCTGGTGCAGTTGCAAGCAAAGCGTCGTGGCGGGATCTACATGTGAAGCGGAGTACATGGCAGCCTCGGAGGCAGCACATGAAGCAATATGGGTGAAGGAGTTCATCACCGACCTAGGAGTCATACCCAATGCGTCGGGGCCGATCAAGCTCTTCTGTGACAACACTGGAGCTATTGCACTTGCTAAGGAGCCCAGGTTTCACAAGAAGACAAGGCACATCAAGCGTCGCTTCAACTCCATTCGTGAAAATGTTCAAGATGGAGACATAGAGATTTGTAAAGTACATACGGACCTGAATGTAGCAGATCCGTTGACTAAACCTCTCCCTAGAGCAAAACATGATCAACACCAGAATTCCATGGGTGTTCGATTCATCACAATGTAACTAGATTATTGACTCTAGTGCAAGTGGGAGACTGTTGGAAATATGCCCTAGAGGCAATAATAAAAGCATTATTATTATATTTCCTTGTTCATGATAATTGTCTTTATTCATGCTATAATTGTGTTATCCGGAAATCGTAATACATGTGTGAATAATAGACACCAACGTGTCCCTAGTGAGCCTCTAGTTGACTAGCTCGTTGATCAACAGATAGTCATGGTTTCCTGACTATGGACACTGGATGTCATTGATAACGAGATCACATCATTAGGAGAATGATGTGATGGACAAGACCCAATCCTAAACATAGCACAAGATCGTATAGTTCGTTTGCTAGAGTTTTACAATGTCAAGTATCTTTTCCTTAGACCATGAGATCGTGTAACTCCCGGATACCGTAGGAGTGCTTTGGGTGTATCAAACGTCACAACGTAACTGGGTGACTATAAAGGTGCACTACAGGTATCTCCGAAAGTATCTATTGTTTTATATGGATCGAGACTGGGATTTGTCACTCCGTATGACGGAGAGGTATCACTGGGCCCACTCGGTAATGCATCATCATAATGAGCTCAGAGTGACCAAGTGTCTGGTCACGGGATCATGCATTACGGTACGAGTAAAGTGACTTGCCGGTAACGAGATTGAACGAGGTATTGGGATACCGACGATCGAATCTCGGGCAAGTAACATATCGATAGACAAAGGGAATAGCGTACGGGGTTGATTGAATCCTCGACATCGTGGTTCATCCGATGAGATCATCGTGGAGCATGTGGGAGCCAACATGGGTATCCAGATCCCGCTGTTGGTTATTGACCGAAGAGTCGTCTCGGTCATGTCTGCTTGTTTCCCGAACCCGTAGGGTCTACACACTTAAGGTTCGGTTACGCTAGGGTTGTAGGGATATGTATATGCAGTAACCCGAATGTTGTTCGGAGTCCCGGATGAGATCCCGGACGTCACGAGGAGTTCCGGAATGGTCCGGAGGTAAAGATTTATATATGGGAAGTCCTGTTTCGGGCATCGGGACAAGTTTCGGGGTTATCGGTATTGTACCGGGACCACCGGAAGGGTCCCGGGGGTCCACCGGGTGGGGCCACCCATCCCCGGGGGCCACATGGGCTGTAGGGGGTGCGCCTTGGCCTGCTTGGGCCAAGGGCACCAGCCCCACATAGGCCCATGCGCCTAGGGTTCAAGGGGGCGAGAGTCCTAGGAGGGTAAGGCACCTCCTAGGTGCCTTGGGGGGGAGGGAAACCCCCCTTGGCCGCCGCACCCCCTAGGAGATTGGATCTCCTAGGGCCGGCCACCCCCCCTTGGCACCCCTATATATAGTGGGGGAGAGGAGGGACTTCATACCTTGAGTCCTTGGCCTTTGGTTGCCTCCTTCTCCCTCCCCAACACCTCCTCCACCTCCATAGTGCTTAGCGAAGCTCTGCCGGAGTACTGCAGCTCCATCAACACCACGCCGTCGTGCTGCTGCTGGTGCCATCTCCCTCAACCTCTCCTCCCTCCCTTGCTGGATCAAGAAGAGGAGACGTGGCTGTTCCGTACGTGTGTTGAACGCGGAGGTGCCGTCCGTTCGGCGCTGGTCATCGGTGATTTGGATCACGTCGAGTACGACTACATCATCACCGTTCTTTTGAACGCTTCCGTGCGCGATCTACAAAGGTATGTAGATGCATCTGATCACTCGTTGCTAGATGAACTCCTAGATGATCTTGGTGAAATGAGTAGGAAAATTTTTGTTTTCTGCAACGTTCCCCAACAATTCTAATCCCTTTTCTCTCATAATATGCAAGGTATGCACCAAGGGGGAGAATTCTGGCAGTTGGAAATCTGGACCTGAAAAAGCTTCATCAAGTTACCTATTCTGCACAACTCCAAATGAGCTGAAACTCCTAGAGGAATTTTTGATGGAATATTTATTGAATATTGGAGCAAATACCAGAGGGGGGCCACCAGGTGGGCACAACCCACCTGGGCGCGCCAGGAGGCCCAGGTGCGCCCTGGTGGGTGTTGCCCTCCTCGGCCCACCTCTGTTGCCCATCTTCTGGTATATAAGGCATTTTTACCTATAAAAAATAAATATAGGACTTTCGGTACAAAGCGCCGCCGCCTCAAGGCGAAACGTGGGCAGTAGCACTTTTGCCCTCCGGCGGAGCGATTTCGTCGGGGGAACTTCCCTCCTGGAGGGGGAAATCATCATCATCATCATCACCAACAACTCTCCCATCTTGGGGAGGGCTATCTTGATCAACATCTTCACAGCACCAACTCCTCTCAAATCCTAGTTCATCTCTTGTGTTCAATCTTTGTATAAAAACTATAGATTGGTGCTTGTGGGTGACTAGTAGTGTTGATTACATCTTGTAGTTGATTACTATATGGTTTATTTGGTGGAATATTATATGTTCAGATCCATTATTCTATTTCATACCCCTCTGATCTTGAGCATGTTTATCATTTGTGAGTAGTCACTTTTGTTCTTGAGGTCACGGGAGAAATCATGTTGCAAGTAATCATGTGAACTTGATATGTGTTCGATATTTTGATGATATGTATGTTGTCATTCTCTTGGTGGTGTCATGTGAACGTCGACTACATGACACTTCACCATATTTTGGCCTAAGGGAATGCATTGTGGAGTAGTTATTAGATGGTGGGTTGCGAGAGTAACAGAAGCTTAAACCCCAGTTTATGCGATATTCCGTAAGGGACCGATTGGATCCAACAGTTTAATGCTATGGTTAGAATTTATTCTTAATACTTTTCTCATAGTTGCGGATGCTTGCGAGAGGGTTAATCATAAGTAGGAGGTTTGTTCAAGTAATAACAATACCTAAGCACCGGTCCACCCACCTATCAAATTATCACAGTACCGAACACGAATTAAGCCAACATGATCAAAGTGACTAGATGAAATTCCCGTGTACACTCAAGAACACTTTGCTTATCATAAGAAACCATTTTGGCATGTCCATTGCCTCAAAAGGGTTGGTATACCTTGCTGCACTTTTGTTACTACTATTGTTACTTGCTCGTTACAAATTATCCTACTATCAAACTACTCCGCTACCCACAATTTTAGCACTTGCAGACATTACCTTACTGAAAACCACTTGTCATTTCCTTCTGCTCCTCGTTGGGTTCGACACTCTTACTTATCGAAAAGGGCTACAATTGACCCCATATACTTGTGGGTCATCAAGGTAATTTTCTGGCTCCGTTCTCGGGGAGTGAAACACTCTTGGTAAGTGCAAATTGGTAAGGAAACATTATTACTACGTGCTGAAATTTATTGTCACTTGCTACTATGCAAAACAATCCTTTGAGGGGTTTGTTCGGGGTATCTTCACCTAGAATGGAACCACAATTAGTTACCCCTCAACCTACTGCACCTACTGAAAATATTGAATATGAAATTCCTTCGGTTATGTTAGAGCAACTGCTAGCTAATCCTTATGCGGGAGATGGAACCAAACATCCTGATATGCACTTGATATATGTGGATGAAATTTGTGGATTATTTAAGCTTGCAGGTTTGCCCGGAGATGAATCTAAGAAGAAGGTTTTCCCTTTATCTTTGAAGGGAAAAAGCATTGACATGTTATAGGCTATGCGATGATATTGGATCTTGGAACTAGAACCGTTTGAAAATGGAATTTCATCAAAAAAAATATCCTACGCCTCTAGTTCATTGTGATCGGAATTATGTATATAATTTTTGGCCTCGTGAAGAAGAAAGTATCGCTCTAGCTTGGGGGAGGCTTAAGTCAATGTTATATTCATGCCCCAATCATGAGCTCTCAAAAGAAATTATTATTCAGAATTTTTATGCTCGGCTTTCTCGTAATGATCAACCCATGCTCGATACTTCTTGTATTGTTTCTTTTAAGAAGAAGACTATTGAATTCCGGTGGGGTCTTTTAGAAAGAATTAAATGCAACTCTGAATATTGGACACTCGACGAAGGTAAAGAGTTGGGTATTAAACCTAAGTTTGATTGTGTTAAATCTTTTATGAATACCGAAGCTTTTCAAAAGTTTAGCACTAAATATGGACTTGACTCTAAGATAGTAGCTTCCTTTTGTGAATCTTTTGCTACTCATGTTGATCTCCCTAAGGAGAAGTGGTTTAAATATCACCCACTAATTAAATAAGAAATTAAAGAACATAAAAGCTAAGGAAGAAACTATCATTTACAATGTTGATCCAGTTGTTCCCACTACTTATATTGAAAAACCACATTTTCCTGTTAGGATGAAGGAACATGCTAAAGCTTCAACTGTGGTTAACAAAAGTTATGTTAGAACACTCAAACCATCTGAACAAATCAAAGTTGAACCTAGTGTTGCTATGGTTAAAGATATCTTAGTTGATAATATTGATAGGCATGTTATCTACTTTTGTAGTGAAGCTTCTAGAATTGCCAAACCTGAAGGAAAAGATAAACATAGACCAGTTGTTGGTATGCATGTTGTCTCAGTTAAGATAGGAGATCACCGTTATCATGGGTTATGTGACCTAGGTGCTAGTGTTAGTGCTATTCCTTTCTCCTTATATCAAGAAATTAAAGATGAAATAGCACCTCTGAAATAGAAGACATGGATTTTACTATTAAACTTGCTAATAGAGATACTATATCACCAATTGGGATTCTTAGAGATGTTGAAGTCTTGTGTGGGAAAATAAAATACCCTACTGATTTTCTTGTTCTTAGCACCCCACAAGATAACTTTTGCCCCATTATTTTTGGTAGACCTTTCTTGAACACCATCAATGCCAACATAGATTGTGAGAAACAAACTGTCGGTGTTAGCTTTGGTAATGAATCTCATGAGTTTAATTTGTTTCAAGTTTAGTAAACAACATCATAAGAAAGATTTGCCTAGTAAGGATGAAATTATTGGTCTTGCTTCTATTGATGTGCCTTCTACTGATCCTTTAGAACAATATCTGCTAGACCATGAAAATGATTTGCATATGCATGAAAGAAATGAAATAGATAAAATCTTTTGAGAACAACAACCTCTGCTTAAACACAATTTGCCTACTGAAACTCTAGGATGTCCTCCTCCACCTAAAGGTGATGCTGTGTTTGAATTAAAACGATTGACAGACACTCTGAAATATGCTTATATTGATGAAAAAAACATATATCCTGTTACTATTAGTGCTAACCTTGCAGAACATGAAGAAGAAAGATTATTGAAAGTTCTAATGAAGCACAGGGCTGCTATTGGATATACTCTTGATGGTCTTAATTAGTCCCACTCTATGTCAGCACAAGATTAATATGGAACCTGATGCCAAACCCATTGTTGATCACCAACGTCGGTTAAATCCGAAAATGAAAGAAGTGGTAAGGACTGAAATATTGAAACTTCTGGAAGCAGGTGTAATCTATCCTATAGATGATAGTAGATGAGTAAGTCATGTTCATTGTGTCCCTAAGAAAGGTGGCATTATTGTCGTTCCTAATGATAAGAATGAGCTTATTCCACAAAGAATTGTCACAAGCTATAGAATGGTAAATGATTATAGAAAATTAAATAAAGCTACTAGAAAATATCATTACACTCTACCTTTTATTGATCAAATGTTAGAAAGATTATCTAAGCACACACATTTTTGCTTCCTTGATGGATACTCTGGTTTTTCACAAATACCTGTTTTACAATCTGATCAAGAAAATACCACTTTTACTTGTCCTTTTGGAACATTTGCTTATAGACGTATGCCTTTCGGTTTATGTAATGCACCTGCTACCTTTCAAAGATGTATGACTTCTATATTCTCTGATTTTTGTGAAAAGATTGTTGAGGTTTTCATGGATGACTTTTATGTTTATGGGAAGTCTTTTGATGATTGTTTAAGCAATCTTGATCGAGTCTTGCAGAGATGCAAACAAACAAATCTCGTCTTGAATTGGGAGAAGTGCCACTTTATGGTTAACAAAGGTATTGTTTTGGGCCATAAAATTTCTGAAAGAGGCATTGAGGTGGACCAAGTCAAGGTTGATGCAATTGAGAAAATGCCATGTACTAAAGATATCAAAGGTATTGGTAGTTTCCTTGGTCATATTGGTTTCTATAGGAGGTTTATCAAAGACTTCTCTAAAATTTCTAGGCCTCTTACTAATCTTTTGCAAAAGAATATTCCCTTTGTATTTGATGATGATTGCATGAAAGCCTTTGAAACACTAAAGAAAGCCTTAATTACTGCACTTTTTATTCAACCACCTGATTGGAACATGCCTTTTGAGATTATGTGGGACGCTAGTGATTATGCTATTGGTGTTGTTCTAGGACAAAGAGTTGATAAGAAATTAAATGTTATTCATTACGCTGGTAAAACTTTAGATAGTGCTCAACGAAACTATGCTACTACTGAAAAAGAGTTCTTAGCAGCGGCGTATGCTTGTGATAAATTCAGATCTTACATTGTTGATTCTAAAGTAATTGTTCACACCGATAATGCTGCTATAAAATATCTTATGGAAAAGAAAGATGCTAAACCTAGACTCATTAGGTGGGTTCTTCTGCTAAGAGAATTTGATTTGCATAACACTGATAGGAAAGGAGCAGAGAACCCCGTAGCTGATAACTTGTCTAGACTTGAAAGTATTCTTTATGACCCACAACCTATTAATGATAGCTTCCCTGATGAACAACTAGCTGTAATAAATGTTTGTCATAAACACGTTGATATGCTGACTATGCTAATTACATTGTTGCTAAATACATACCGCCTAGTTTTGCATACCAATAAAACAAAAAATTCTTCTATGATTTAAGACACTACTTTTGGGATGACCCACATCTTTATAAAGAAGGAATAAATGGTATTATTAGACGTTGTGTACCTAAGCATGAACAGGAACAAATCCTACTGAAATATCACTCTGAAGCTTATGGAGGACATCACATGGGAGACAGAACGGCTCATAAGGTATTGTAATCTGGTTTTTATTGGCCTACTCTCTTCAAGGATGCCTGTAAGTTCATCTCATCATGTGAGGAATGCCAAAGAATAGGTAATATCGGTAAGCGTCAAGAAATGCCTATGAATTATTCACTTGTTGTTGAACCATTTGATGATTGGGGATTTGACTTCATGGGACCTTTTCCTTCCTCTAATGGGTATACACATATTTTGGTTGCTGTTGATTATGTTACTAAATGGGTAGAAGTTATTCCAACCAGTAGTGCTGATCACAACACCTCTATTAAAATGCTTAAGGAAGTTATTTTCCCAAGGTTTGGAGTCCCTAGATACTTAATGACTGATGGTGGTTCATACTTTATTCATGGTGCTTTCCATAAAATGCTTGCTAAGTATGATGTTAACCATAGAATTGCATCATCGTATCATCCTCAGTCTAGTGGTCAAGTTGAACTTAGCAATAGAGAAATAAAACTAAGTTTACAAAAGCCTGTTAATAGGTCCCGGAAGAATTGGTCTAAGAAATTATATGATGCACTTTGGGATTATAGAACGGCTTATAAAAATCCTATGGTATGTCTCCATATAAAATGGTCTATGGAAAAGCTTGTCATTTGCCTCTTGAGTTGGAACATAAAGCATTTTGGGAAATAAAAGAACTTAATTATGATTTCAAACTTGCTAGGGAAAAGGGGTTATTTAATATTAGCTTATTAGATGAATGGAGAACCCAGGCTTATGAAAATGCTAAGTTATTCAAAGAAAAGGTTAAAAGATGGCATGACAAAAGAATCCAAAAGCATGAGTTCAAAGTCAGAGAATATGTTCTTTTGTAAAACTCTCGTTTCAGATTCTTTGCAGGAAAACTCCTCTCAAAATGGGAATGACCCTATGTTATCGAGGAGGTCTATTGATCTGGAGCTATCAAAATAAATAATGTCGAAGGGACTAACCCAAAGGTTGTCAATGGGCAACGAATAAAACACTATATCTCAGGCACACCCATTAATGTTGAAAACAATGTTATCCAAACTTTGACACCGGAAGAACACATAAAAGAGTCCTTCCGGAACACTCCAGAATCGTGAAAATAAGGAGGTACGTGATATGGTAAGTAAACGAACTCTGAAAAATCTGCAAAAATATTTTTTGTCAGTTTTGGAATATTTAGAAAATTAGAAAAATAAGAAACTTCCAGGAAAGTGACCCTGGTGGGCACGATACACCAGGGCGCGCCAGGCAAGCCTGGCACACCCAGGTGGGTTGTGCCCACCTCAAGTACTCTCCGGCCTCTATTTTTCTTCCGTTATGCTTGTTCCCAAGATAAAAAAATCTATATATACCCCCTGAACATGTTAACCTCTGTATCGCAGAGAAATCTCCTGTTTTCTTTTCTTCCTGTTTTCTGACAGATCTGTTGAGCCAGGCATCATGTCTTCTCCCTCCTCCAACACTGAAGAAGGTGAAGCTTGTTTTCTTCAGAAAGAATCCAGGGGAGAGGAATTTGAAGAGATCGCTATGGAGGAAGATGAGGGGGACTCATTCGGGATTCATCCTCCAGCCTCTAAGAGAGGGACTCTGGCTGGTATCTCCACTCATCCTAACCCCCATCAAGCGATGAGACCCCTAAACAATCAAGAGGGCCCAAGAGATCATGAATAACTCCCTACAAGGAGGCCTCTGCACAGGTTACATCAAAACAATTTTCCCAATTTGATTCATAATTATGGGTTCGAGAACACTCCTCGTGCGCATATACCGTCCAATTGGGACATATCTTGTCCAAGAGAAAGTGATGCAGGGACAAACTCTTGGGGTCCAGAAAATAAGCATATCATGGCTGAAGTAGAGAAGAAAACTGAGCTGCTCCATCAAGCTCTCCGAGAGACTCACAACTTAAGAGATATGCTCAGAGATGTGTTGGACAAGATTGCTTCTACTTCATCACCACCATCTACTTCATCACCACCAAAAGAAAACTGAGTATTGGGTATGGGCACTCCCCTTGGCTTTTGCCAAGCTTGGCGGAGCTCCCCCGGTATCGTATCGATCTCCACTACCTTTTGCCTTTACTATATTAGTTCGATCAATGGTTATCTTTTGCTATTAGATGAATAAAAGTTTAATTTGATGCTTTCTTTTTGTGAGTTTGCTTAGTTATCAATCCTTGTAATTGTGTGCGAGATACATAATAAAGTTTAGTTTGAGTTTTGGCTTCTTTACTTTTCTTGCTGCAATAAAAAGAAAGAAAATAAAAAGAAAAAGATCATATGCTAATCTTATGGTAAGTGATGACATTACACAAGGAAAAGTCTAAGTAGAAAATTTTATTGTAGATTGACAAACATAGCATTGGTCAATGATGCAACACATGAAAGAATTAATAAGGGAAGAGAAGATTCACATATAAATATACTATCATGGAAATCTTTTGTGATTGTGAGCACCCATCAAAATATTATATGCCAAAATTGTTGATGTTGGACAAGGAAGACAACTTAATGATTTATGTTTGTTCATATTCACATACAAGTTATATTGTCATAGATCCTTCAACATGTGGTGCTTGCCCTTATCTTTGCTAACCAAAAACTTCGCACTAAGTAGAGATGCTACTTGTGCATCCAAAATCTTTAAACCCTATCTTGTTTGAGAGTCCACCATACCTACCTATGGATTGTGTAAGATCCTTCAAGTAAGTTGTCGTCGGTGCAAAAAGGGCAATAAAAATTGCTTATAAAAATGTGAGATCACTTAGTGTAAGGGAAAATTGAGCGTTGTACGAACTTGTGATGGTGAAGAATAAAAGCGACGGACTTCATAATAAAGGTTGCCATCACAAGGGGCAATATAATGTGACGTTCTCTTGCACTAAGGGGTTGAGCAAACAAACAAAAAGCGCATGGCAACCTCTGCTTCCCTCTGCGAAGGGCCTATCTTTTACTTTCATGTATTTACTTTCATGCAAGAGTCAAAGTTTTTCTCTCTATTCCTTTTATTTTTCTCCTTTGGCAAGCATCATGTGGTGAGGAAAGATCTAGGCACATATGTCTAGTTGAATATGTGTAGCATGAGTTATTATTGTTGACATCACCCTTGAGGTGAGTGCATTGGGAGGCGAAACTATAAGCCCCTATCTTCCTATGTGTCTAGTTGAAATGTTTTTCTCATGTGTACGCGGTGAGTGTTAGCAATCATAGAAGACTAAATGATGGTTGAGTATGTGGATTTTCCTAAAGGCTCCGATACGTGACCCTTCCTGAAAAGATGATGAATTTTAGTTGCAAAGTTGACTGAGAACATAGTTTGTTGGTTTACAATAGAGTTTATGCTTTATACTTTGATGTTGTGATGAATTGTCACTTGTTCATGAGAAGTCTATGATAAAAGTGCTATGATAAAAGTTTTATATTAAAGTTTGTTGCTATTATAATAAGTCACATGATGCTGCTATGTCCGTGTTTTTGTTTTTATTGACACCTCTCTCTCTAAGCATGTGGACATGTTTTTTGATTTCGGTTTTCGCTTGAGGACAAACGAGGTCTAAGCTTGGGGGAGTTGATACGTCCATTTTGCATCATGTTTTCCTACTGTTATTTATGTTGTTTTATTGTAAGCTTGAGGGAGTTGATACGTCCATTTTCGCTTGAGGACAAACGAGGTCTAAGCTTGGACCTGAAAAAGCTACTTCAATTTACCAATTCTACACAACTCCAAATGAGCTGAAACTCCTAGAGGAATTTTTATGGAATATTTAGTGAATATTGGAGCAAATAAGTACCAGAGGGGGCCACCAGGTGGGCACAACCCACCTGGGCGCGTCAGGAGGCCCAAGCACGCCCTAGTGGGTGCTGCCCTCCTCGGCCCACCTCTGGTGCCCATCTTGTGGTATATAAGTCATTATGACCTAGAACAAATAAAGAGAGGACTTTTGGGACAAAGCGCCGCCGCCTCAAGGCGAAACTTGGGCAGGTGCACTTTTGCCCTCCGGCGGAGCGATTGCGCCGGGGGAACTTCCCTCCCGGAGGGGGAAATCATCATCATCATCATCACCAACAACTCTCCCTTCTTGGGGAGGGCTATCTTCATCAACATCTTCACAGAACCAACTCCTCTCAAATCCTAGTGCATCTCTTGTGTTCAATCTTTGTATCAAAACTATTAATTGGTGCTTGTGGGTGACTAGTAGTGTTGATTACATCTTTAGTTGATTACTATATGGTTTATTTGGTGGAAGATTATATGTTCAGATCCATTATGCTATTTAATACCCCTCTGATCTTGAGCATGTTCATTATTTGTGAGTAGTCACTTTTGTTCTTGAGGTCACGGTAGAAATCATGTTGCAAGTAATCATGTGAACTTGATATGTGTTCGATACTTTGATGATATGTATGTTGTCATTCTCTTAGTGGTGTCATCTGAACGTCGACTACATGACACTTCACCATATTTGAGCCTAAGGGAATGCATTGTGGAGTAGTTATTAGATGGTGGGTTGCGAGAGTGACAGAAGCTTAAACCCAGTTTATGCGCTATTCCGTAAGGGACCAATTGGATCCAAAAGTTTAATGCTATGGTTAGAATTTATTCTTAATACTTTTCTCTTAGTTGCGGATGATTGCGAGAGGGTTAATCAAAAGTAGGAGGTTTGTTCAAGTAAGAACAACACCTAAGCACCGGTCCACCCACATATAAAATTATCAAAGTACCGAACACGAATTAAGCCAACATGATGAAAGTGATTAGATGAAATTCCCGTGTACCCTCAAGAACACTTTGCTTATCATAAGAAACCGTTTTAGCCTGTCCTTTGCCTCAAAAGTATTAGGCTACCTTGCTGCACTTTTGGTACTACTATTGTTACTTGCTCGTTACAAATTATCCTGCTATCAAACAACTCTGCTACTTACAATTTTAGCACTTGCAGACATTACCTTGCTGAAAACCACTTGTCATTTCCTTCTGCTCCTCGTTGGGTTCGACACTCTTACTTATCGAAAAGGGCTACAATTGACCCCATATACTTGTGGGTCATCAGGAGACAACGCACAAGTCACCGAATACCTGGACAAACAATCAACAAACTTGCACCCAACGCAATAAGGGGTTGTCAATCTCTTCACGGTTACTTGCAAAAGTGAGATCTGATAGACATAGATAAACAGTAAAGTAAATATATTTGTTATTTTTGGTTTATAGATCGGAAAGTATTGATTGCAAAATAAAGAAACAGAGACTGAAATTGGCAAGTTGACGGGAAACTAATATGATGTAAAATAGATCCGAGGGCCATAGGTTTCACTAGTGGCTTCTCTCAAGATAGCAAATAATATGGTGGGTGAACAAATTACTGCTGAGCAACTAATAGAAGAGCGCATAATTATGACGATATCTAAGGCAATGATCATGAACATAGGCATCATGTCCGTGTCAAGTAGACCGAAACAATTATCCATCTACTACTATTACTCCACACATCGACTAACTCCTTCCTGCACCTAGAGTATTAAGTTCATAAAGAACAGAGTAACGCATTAAGTAAGATGACATGATGTAGAGGAATTAACTCAAGCAATATGATGAAAACCCCATCTTTTTAGCCTCAATGGCAACAATACAATATGTGCCTTGCTGCCCCTACTATCACTGGGAAAGGACACCGCAAGATTGAACCCAAAGCTAATAACTTCTCCCATTGCAAGAAAAATCAATCTAGTAGGACAAACTAAACCGATAACTCGAAGAGACTTGCAAAGATATCAAATCACGCATATAAGAATTCAGAGAAGACTCAAATAATATTCATAGATAATCTGATCATAAATCCACAATTTATCAGATCTCGGAAAACACACAGTAAAAGAATATTACATCGAATAGATCTCCAAGAACATCGAGGAGAACATGGTATTGAGAATCAAAAAGAGAGAGAAAGCCATCTAGCTACTAGCTATGGACCCGTAGGTCTGAGGTAAACTACTCACGCTTCATCGGAAGGGTAATGGTGTTGATGTAGAAGCCCTCCATGATCGAACCCCCCTCCGGCAGGATGTCGGAAAAGGCCCCTAGATGGGATCTCACGGGTACAGAAGGTTGTGGTGGTGGAAAAGTGTTTTCGTGGCTCCCCCTGATGTTTTTGGGGTATACGAGTATATATATGCGAAGGAACTAAGTCAGGGGACCCACAAGGGGTAGGGCACGACCTCCACCCTCGTGGTTGCCTCGTTGCGTCTCTGACTTCATCTTCAAGTGTCCTGGTTTGCTTCTGGTCCAAGAAAGATCATCGCAAAAGTTTCATTCCGTTTGGACTCTGTTTGGTATTCTTTTTCTGCGAAACTCTAAAACAGGCAAAAAAACAGAAACTAGCACTGGGCTCTAGGTTAATAGGTTAGTCCCAAAAATAATATAAAACAGCATATAAATGCATATTAAACATCCAAAACAGATAATATAATAGCATGGAACAATAAAAAATTATAGATAAGTTGGAGACGTATCAATATCCACTAGTAGAAAACAGGGCCTTGGTCCAAGCTTAATTGACACATTAGTCCCGGTTGCATTACGAACCGGGACTAATGTGAGTCCCGGTCCGAGCGGCTAGGGCGCCGTGCAGGTATTAGTCCCGGCTCAAATGGAACCTTTAGTCCCGGTTTGAGACACCAACCGGAACTAAAGGGTGTGATGCCCTTTAGTCCCGGTTGCTGTCTCCAACCGGGACTACCTTTAGTCCCGGTTGGAGCCACCAACTAGGACTAAAGGGATTCTGAAATTTGTTTTTTGTTTTATCATTTGTTTTTTGTTTTTTGTTTTTGTGTTAAATTGCTTATATCTTTTAGGATATTTGATGTTTTTGAGTGATTCTTTTTGCATTAGATTCAAAATTTTGTCTAGTTTCTGGTTGTGCCATTATTTTTAAAATTTGAACTATTTAAGTATGAGTTTAAAAATAGTTTGAGTCTAAAAATAGTTTTTAATTTAATTCTTTTTGCCCCAAGTCACATATTAGATTGTTGTCGCAGTTAGATTTATTTGGTTGTTTTTAGAATAATTTAAATTAGGGTTTTAATTAAAACACTACTGTTTTGCTTATATAGTTGTTTTAGTCCTTTAATTGTTGTTTTCAATTATTTTTATTTAGTTCTTTTTGTAGATTTTAACATGTTGTAGTATGCTTCTGTTAGACAACAGTAGATAAATTTTTATAATTAATTAATATTAATTTTGCTACTGTTTTGTATTAATAGTTGTTTAGCCTTTAATAATAGTTGATAGAATTAGTTTTGCTATATTAAAAAGTAATTCTTTTTTCCACTTTAATAGAATGTGACTCTAGCTTGGTTAACCTTATTTGTGACTCTGGTTGGGACGGTGCTAGAAGATGTAGTCGACGGTAGGATTGGATGGACACCATCCCGGACTAAAGGGGTTCCGCAATTTTCAAACTCTAACCCCCCCCCCCTCCCCCTCCCCATAGCGCCATTTAAGTTTTGAAAAAAAAAGAAAATGAAAAACTTCAAAAATTAAAATCCTTCAAGACGTAGTTATGTTACTACATCTACTAGTTAGGAAAAGTAAAAAACATAAATTTCGGCATGTTTTTGCAAAGAAGTGGTATGAAAAAGTAAAACGGATATAACTTTTGCATACGATGTCGAAAAACATATAATATATCAAAATGTTCAGCATGAAAAGACGGTTCCGATTTCGACTGCCATAGGACGTTTTGCAAATTTTTAGAATCCTCAAATTCTGAAAGATACAAAGGTTATCCTCAAATTTAAGTTTTTTTGAATTTTTGGTCAAACTCTGGTCAAACTACTTATTCAAGAAATTTTAGTGTTACTAAATAATTATTGTTTTTTAGAATAATAGTTTCAAACTCAAACGGTGAAACGTGTGACTTCATGCTCAAGTTCAACTCCTAAGGGTTAATAGGATTGACAGCTTACTATTGTCAGGAAAACAATAAGTGCAAACTTGAAAACTAGAGGGAATAGAACTCGGAAGTTAAGCGTGCTTAGGCTGGAGTAGTGAGAGGACGGGTGACCAGCCGGGAAGTTAGACGATTTGGAATGAGTGCTCCACACTTGAGCAGTGTTGAGAGGTGATTAGAGATTAAATTGTCAAATAATTCGGAAATTTGAAAATCGGAAAAAAAATTCAAAAAAATTCATTTAGTCCCGGGACTAAATGTGGAGCTCCAGACAGCGGCCACGTGGAGCTCCTTTAGTCCCGGTTCGTAAGCCAACCGGGACTAAAGGTTTTGAGCATTACTCCCATTTGTTTTGTCCCAGTTCCAGAACCGGGACTAAAGGCCCTCTGAAACCAGAACTAAAGGCCCGTTTTCTACTAGTGATCTATGTAGTACGTAGCTTTTTATTATGCATAGTTTGTATTGATTCGAGGTATCAACTTTGAGGTACTTGGATGCAGCGGATGAATTTTGAGACATGATTGGTTGCTGATGTGTCTGGGTGCATCCCCTAACGTTTGAGGGGCCAGATTTGGTGTCCACGGTTGTAGATGAACTTAGCTCTCGGAGTATGTGTTGGAGGGAATATATTCAGTAATACTGTTTGGTTGTCCGCATAGAGCAAACATGCTCTCGCGGGGCAAAAATGGGTTTTTTGGTTCTCTGCGTTCACTGTCTGGCCTGCACAGCACAGACTTGAAAGCAGCTCGCAGCCAAGCCTGCTAGGAGTGGTCGAATATACATTTCCCAATGAGCCGGACTCGAGTGATGCAAGAGAGCACAAGGGTGGGTCTAGGGGTGCAGCCTTGTTTGTCTAATAACTATGTGTAGCTGAGGTTGCATGTGTTCTATTCGTTTAACTCTTAATCTCGTCCAAATATTAGTCCTTTCTAATGTACACAATGGTGCTTCGAATTTAAATAAAGTCTACACGAAAAAGAAGCACTTCGATATTGTGGTTTCACTTAGTCGGTCAGTTCGTAGTTTCGTCCATTATAAATGTTCAATTCCGTGTTCACTTTTTGAGTTATGTTGGACGGATTTTCTCAAATTCGTCATGCACGGTCGACCATTTGAAATTTCCTTTGATCAGTAGCTTCATCTCGTAGTTCCACATGACTTTCGTGTTGCACATTTTTAGTTTTGACGACTGTAGACGAGTAGATGTACATCTTTCTCCTGATTATATATATAAATATGTGTGGTCTGGTTTAATGACATTCCTTAATTGTTTCTCTATACCTATGCCACGTGGCTTGATCTCGTGTCCTACTACACTCGAGCAGCGGTTGGGGTCATTCCTCTCGGCCTTCTCTCCCACGTCATGCTACACTGGTTTCACCATCAATGTGGTTCCTCTCGGCCTCCTCGCCTGCATCCTAATATATTGTCGCCAACATCATTCCTTTCGGCCTCCTCTCATGCATCTTACTGCACTGACACCGTCATGGCGCGCGCACTGCATTTCTCCCTTAACACCCTCATATTTGTCCCTTCACGCGGACTTTCTCTGCGGTGACGACACATGCAAACTTGTTCGCGGCGCCGCCGATGGGATGGCTCGCCCACCACTCCGTGCTCGTCATGTCGAACATGGCGCCGCGGCTACCATCCACCGCAGTCACCAAGGCACTCTACGATAACTGTGTGTTATGTGTAACTGTTAACTCTTAATCATATCATGTGCAGTAATGATCTTTTGTCTATTTGTTTCTCAGTTAGTCCCAACTAAGACACATGCAGTGATGGCAAAATCGATGCGGGCAACCGAACACACCCTTATCTACTACTCCCTCTGTTCATAATATAAGAGCGTTTCTGGCATTAGTGTAGTGTCAAAAATGTTCTTATATTATGGGACGGAGGGAGTAACTAGGTACGCCTCATGGCTCATGTGCTTCATCTTCACAGCTCACAAGGAAAACCGCACCTTCTTTTTAGCTAGTACAGACATGTGACTTAACACTAGCTAGTAGGTTCACTGAATATCATCCAACAAACATACATACCAGATCTTTTCTCTTGCTCGTTATTGTTGTGGTGGCATCAAGCAGTTTCCCATTCTTGCCGACATGTAGAAATTAACAGGATTATTAATTTTCAATGTGGCCAAGTTTACAGAGAGGCCCTATACGAAGATGGCGGACGTAAATGCAGTCTACCAATCATCCTGTCAGAGTATACAGTGCATTCCTCTGTCTTACGCTGTAGACAGTAAATTGGAGCAGTGCACACTGCACAGTGCATTTCTATGATTAGCACTGGACCTCCACCATTTGAAAATATGATAAGTATTATTTACTTATTTTAAATTCCAACATTTTTATGTTTGAACACGTTATAGAAAAGATATCAATATATCTACAGTACCAAATAAATAAAATATGGAAAATATATTTCAGGTGTTTAGGTTGTGTGTAAACGGCCATCAAACCCACTCAAATCCATCATATTTAGACCGTACTTGAAACTTCACACAGAATCCACCAACGTCAATCTTGCATACTACCAGAGTGGCCGCAAAAAATATAACCCCACACTAAGGTGACTGATGGACTGGTTATCATTATCTGTTCCGTTTGTGTAACCATCACACGTGTGATTGTGAGTACATCCTGATGTATTTTCTTAACTGCATGATGTATTATATTGAAATTATATTAGAGGGCAATCTCAACTTTCTAGTGAACTTAGAGCATCTACGGCCGTGCGCCTCAAACCCTCCTCAAATGCCCAAGCGGACAACCCGGTCAGTGACCGGTCAAAAAACTGCGACTCAGACGGGCGCCTCAAACTAGCCTCGAGCGCCCGGGCTTACCGGTACCCTTCATATCCAGCCCAAATCTGGGGTAGATATGTGGTGGCCCAGGCGCGACCAAGCGTGTCCGTCACGTCTGAGTCGGCCCACGCTGGCACACCCCAACCCTACATATATTGGCCCCCATCCGCTCGTTGGACCGAACCCTAGCCTTTCCACTCCACTCCCCTCCAGTCAACTCCGCGACGTAAGCTCCAGTCTGGTGATCTCCGGCCTTCTCCGGCATGGGGATGGGGGGTTGCAGATCTACCTTCGGCAAGTCGGGATCCGTCGAGTGAGGTCCTGTCCCGTGTGGGTTAGAGGAGGCTATGACCGTCCGCATTGCACTCGGCCACTTCAAGGAGGACTGCGCCAGACCGAAGGGGGGATCTTTCCAGCGCTCGGCCCAGGCTAGATCGTCGCAGTCTGGTAGCCTCCCCATCTCTGGTCTGCTGGAGTATGAGTGCTACAGGGACCGGTGTGTCCGTCGTGGAAAGGAGAGGATAAGGGTGGCCGAGGCCCGCCTTGCTACTGACATGGTGGGGCGGATAAGGCGGCGCGCGCTGCCATAGAGGAGGAAACCAATACGTGCCTGCATCCTACAGAAGCGGCAGCGAAGGAACACACGCGCCCTTTGCGGGAGCAAAATCGGGGGTTCCATGCCATGGCTGGACTGCCCCCAAAGAGCTGAAGGAGGATAATGACGTGTCGGACAACTCCGGCGACGAGCAGATGCGGCTGGATCCATTTTCCGTTTTCGAGCGCTACTTTCGCGAGAAAGACAGCAAAGGCACTGGCAAGGGCATGGGCAGCCATGGATGATCTTCTCCATAGCTAATATCTAGGTAAAACATGTCAATTTTTTGGTAGTGCGATGGCATGTCATGACGTAGTAGCCGGATGATCTATGTTGCATCGTTTACGTACGTTGCATGTGTTTTGTATGGATTTAAGATTTGCTAACTGAGGTGTCAGGCTGTGTGAAGAAAAAAATTAGATGTGATCTGTCACTGCTCGCGTACGTGGCCCACGTTTGAGTGCCCGGATTTGCTATCCAGGGCTGTAGATGCTCTTAGTGCTTGCTAATTGCTACTTTACGTTGGTCTACGCAAAAAAGATACTTTTGGTTGGTGAGAATGCATCGTCTCTTCCCAGCCCTTGCATTAAGCCGGTCACAGTGCGTCGTCTCTTCCGAGCCATTCCATGTCATCCACATCATCGTATTCATTGACGTCCGCATATAATATCTTCCTACGATTTTTCGGTGTCCCTCTTTCTCTCTGTGCACTGGAACTGTAGTCGCACGGGATCACTCAATTATTACTCTGCCTAGGCAGGCATGGCATGGGTGACAAGACAAGAGCCCTCTCTCTGCTTGCATAAGGGAGTGGGATCACTCAATTATTAATCTCCTCTCTCTAGCTACTTGCATACTGGCATTGAGTAAGAGGAGTGGCAGCTTGAGTCCACGGATTTCAGTCGACAGAAGATAACAAAAACCAAGTTTGAATTGGGAGGCAGTTTGTGGTCCTTGTGGCCACGGACTAACAGTACTACTGAACCACTTGCAACGCGTGCTTACACACACACACACACTATAAGATAACATGCACGACCGAGCAGTTTTTGCCAAGAGCGCTTGCGAATCACTTGCATCCCAAACAAGGTTTCTTACCGATAGTTGTTGTGTTTGTGTAGACATAGCATACTTCAGCTGAATCCATGGCGAAATGCTGGCTGCTGCTCCAATTCTTGGCGTTCCTCTTGCCGGCAGCTAGCGCTACGTCGTGCCATGCCGACGACCTCCGTGCGCTGCAGGGCTTCGCCGGGAATCTCAGTGGTGGCGGCGTGCTCCTACGCGCTGTTTGGACCGGTGTCTCGTGCTGCGGCTGGGAAGGTGTGAGCTGTGACGGCACAAGTGGACGCGTCACGGGGCTTCGGCTACCCGGGCGTGGCCTTGCGGGGCCCATCCCTAGAGCATCCTTGGCAGGCCTCGTGCAGCTGGAGGAGCTCAACCTTGCCAGCAACAAACTGATCGGCACCATCCCATCGTGGATCGGCGAGCTTGATCACCTATGCTATTTGGATCTCTCCGACAATTTATTGGTTGGCGATGTACCCAAGAGTTTGATACAGCTCAAGGGCTTCGCCACCATTGGTTGTTCATTGGGTATGGCTTTCACTAACATGCCATTGTATGGGAAGCATAGCAGAAGAACACTCCAACAACAACAACCCAATATCATATCCGGGACCAACAACAAAGTCCGATCTGGTAGAACCAATGTTGTATCCGGGAACGACAACACTGTCGTATCTGGGAATGACAACACTGTTGCTGGGAGCAACAATACCATCACAACTGGGAGCGGCAATACCGTAACTGGTAGCAACCATGTTGTATCTGGGAGCAAACATATCGTAACTGACAACAACAATGTTGTTTCCGGGATCGACAATAACGTATCCGGGAGCTTCCACACCGTATCCGGGAGTCACAATACCGTTTCCGGGAGCAACAATACCGTATCTGGGAGCAACCATGTCGTGTCTGGGAGCAACAAAGTCGTGACAGGAGGTTAATGGTTTGCCAGTCAATGTAGCTCACAATCACTTGGTGGGGCCAATCGTGTTATGTAATTTCATGGATATAGCATCCTTTTTCTGCTTTAAATAAAATTTCCAGAAATTACCTTGCATACTTGCTGACATAAATACCAATGTCGGCTTGCATCTGATGTATACCAAGCGTGCTTGCTTATGTACAAATTTGCATCGTGGATGTATGCATGTCATGTGTTCTATTCTATGTGATGTTTGATGCTTTTATACACACTTCTCTTGTGAAAGTGTAAATGTTAGATGAATCAGTGTCGAATGTTTGGATGAAGGAGATCGAGCAAAAGTGAATAGATTGGTTCAAATAATATGTACAATGTATCCTCTTGATCTAATTGACCAGATCCTTCGATGCTGGTATAGTTTAACGAGCACGTTATTTTTTCACCAAGGATAAGAATCCCCGCAGAAGCAAGAGCTTCATCGCAATCAGGCGAAAAAAAGAAAGAGATTCATCACGAGAGAATCAGTTTTTTACAAGGGGCTAGCGCCCTCTCGATCGACCAAGAAGGCAAGTACTTATATATAGTGTGGTGCAAGGAAGCGACTCAGACCATCGATAGGCTTAGGAAGCAAATTGTCCGGTCGTGCGGGAGCTTTTTGCAAGGTAGATAAATGGTTGGTAAGAGTTTTTTCCAGGCGCAGGGAGCTTGATGTCAGGGGTGGCCCGAAGAGATCTGGTCCGTTAGATGTCAAGTCTTTGTACATCATAATGATGTAGAGGACAGCGGTTGCCCTTCTTTTCTAAAAGAAAAGAAAAGCTTGTTGTCAGGGGTGTGCGTCCATCGAAGGAATGTTTTTCGCTAAGCTACAAGCTATCCTAGATAGCTCTCACAATTTGGGCAGGCAGGAATATATTCGGTGATATGTGCATGCACTCATGTCGTATGGCGGCCTCACGGCATTGTTTTGTTTGTTAGAGTGTACAATACTAGTCATGCCCTTTTTGAACGGACCTAATATGTCGTACAGTTCAAAAGAAAACAACTACTCCCAACTAATATAAGACCTTTTAGAAGGTCTTATATTAGTTTACAGAGGGAGTATTATAGTTCCTATTACAACGCATAGCTTTGTTTCATCACGTGTAACTTATAAGTACCTTAACTAGCAACCTCATGTCCTCCATGCACCTCCAGAGCTCACAATATAAAATGCAAGCATGTAACTTACCTGATATGGTGGCTAACTAGTCGGTTCGCTACGATGGAGGGTGGCAGCTTCGGCAGAGCAGCCACAACAAATATTTGATGACTGCTATCACATCTGGTGTATAGTGTGGTGCAAGGAAGCGACTCAGACCATCGAGAGGCTTAGGAAACAAATTGTCCGGTCGTGCGAGAGCTTTTTGCAAGGTAGATAAATGGTTGGTAAGAGTTTTTCCCAGGCGCAGGGAGCTTGATGTCAGGGGTGGCCCGAAGAGATCTGGTCCGTTAGATGTCAAGTCTTTGTACATCATAATGATGTAGAGGACAGGGGTTGCCCTTCTTTTCTAAAAGAAAAAAAATCTTGTTGTCAGGGGTGTGCATCAATCGAAGGAATGTTTTTCGCTAAGCTACAAGCTATCCTAGATAGCTCTCACAATTTGGGCAGGCAGGAATATATTCGGTGATATGTGCATGCACTCATGTCGTATGGCGGCCTCACTGCATTGTTTTGTTTGTTAGAGTGTACAATACTAGTCATGCCCTTTTTGAACAGACCTAATATGTCGTACAGTTCAAAAGAAAACAACTACTCCCAACTAATATAAGACCTTTTAGAAGGTCTTATATTAGTTTACTGAGGGAGTATTATAGTTCCTATTACAACGCATAGCTTTGTTTCATCACGTGTAACTTATAAGTACCTTAACTAGCAACCTCATGTCCTCCATGCACCTCCAGAGCTCACAATATAAAACGCAAGCATGTAACTTACCTGATATGGTGGCTAACTAGTCGGTTCGCTACGATGGAGGGTGGCAGCTTCGGCAGAGCAGCCACAACAAATATTTGATGACTGCTATCACATATGGTGTATAGTGTGGTGCAAGGAAGCGACTCAGACCATCGAGAGGCTTAGGAAGCAAATTGTCCGGTCGTGCGAGAGCTTTTTGCAAGGTAGATAAATGGTTGGTAAGAGTTTTTCCCAGGCGCAGGGAGCTTGATGTCAGGGGTGGCCCGAAGAGATCTGGTCCGTTAGATGTCAAGTCTTTGTACATCATAATGATGTAGAGGACAGGGGTTGCCCTTCTTTTCTAAAAGAAAAAAAAGTTTGTTGTCAGGGGTGTGCATCCATCGAAGGAATGTTTTTCGCTAAGCTACAAGCTATCCTAGATAGCTCTCACAATTTGGGCAGGCAGGAATATATTCGGTGATATGTGCATGCACTCATGTCGTATGGCGGCCTCACTGCATTGTTTTGTTTGTTAGAGTGTACAATACTAGTCATGCCCTTTTTGAACAGACCTAATATGTCGTACAGTTCAAAAGAAAACAACTACTCCCAACTAATATAAGACCTTTTAGAAGGTCTTATATTAGTTTACTGAGGGAGTATTATAGTTCCTATTACAACGCATAGCTTTGTTTCATCACGTGTAACTTATAAGTACCTTAACTAGCAACCTCATGTCCTCCATGCACCTCCAGAGCTCACAATATAAAACGCAAGCATGTAACTTACCTGATATGGTGGCTAACTAGTCGGTTCGCTACGATGGAGGGTGGCAGCTTCGGCAGAGCAGCCACAACAAATATTTGATGACTGCTATCACATATGGTGTATAGTGTGGTGCAAGGAAGCGACTCAGACCATCGAGAGGCTTAGGAAGCAAATTGTCCGGTCGTGCGAGAGCTTTTTGCAAGGTAGATAAATGGTTGGTAAGAGTTTTTCCCAGGCGCAGGGAGCTTGATGTCAGGGGTGGCCCGAAGAGATCTGGTCCGTTAGATGTCAAGTCTTTGTACATCATAATGATGTAGAGGACAGGGGTTGCCCTTCTTTTCTAAAAGAAAGCTTGTTGTCAGGGGTGTGCATCCATCGAAGGAATGTTTTTCGCTAAGCTACAAGCTATCCTAGATAGCTCTCACAATTTGGGCAGGCAGGAATATATTCGGTGATATGTGCATGCACTCATGTCGTATGGCGGCCTCACTGCATTGTTTTGTTTGTTAGAGTGTACAATACTAGTCATGCCCTTTTTGAACAGACCTAATATGTCGTACAGTTCAAAAGAAAACAACTACTCCCAACTAATATAAGACCTTTTAGAAGGTCTTATATTAGTTTACAGAGGGAGTATTATAGTTACTATTGCAATGCATAGCTTTGTTTCATCACGTGTAACTTATAAGTACCTTAAGTAGCAACCTCATGTCCTCCATGCACCTCCAGAGCTCACAATATAAAATGCAAGCATGTAACTTACCTGATATGGTGGCTAACTAGTCGGTTCGCTATGATGGAGGGTGGCAGCTTCGGCAGAGCAGCCACAACAAATATTTGATGACTGCTATCACATATGGTGTATAGCCCCCCCCCCATTGATAAGTGAATTGTGTTGCTCATCAATTAGCTAGCATAGCTAAGTTTTCTACTCCAAGTGTTTAGATGGAAGATCCTCCACCTTCTATTAATCCTCTGATTGTAAAGGATGTAAACTTAATCATCGGTGAATAAAGTGGAAGTTGGATATCATTAAAAAGACACTAGTGATCACAAGCAAAAAAGGTAACGTTGATCTGCTGTAGCCCCGTCAAGAACATGGACCCCCTTTACCTCCGGATGTCATCACTACCAGCGATGGAAGGGAGAGGGGACCCAGTGCTTTGGTCAGGTGGTGGCAGGCTTAGATTTTTTGGGTTTGGTCTCTAAGAGGTGGTGGCTAGACGATGGCTTCATTCTCGGTGTGGAATAAGGTATCCCCACCTCGCCCTTGTTTCCTGGCCTCTTCATATCGTTTGGAGGCATGTTGAGGATGGTGTTGCCCCAGATCCGGTTCTTTGGTGTCGCCTTTTCTTTCACAATTTTTTCTAAGTGACTATACCCTATGCAGCGGGCGTAACTATACATCTTGGTCCTCCAAGTCCCTCTCTGACCGACGAAGCGTGGCCAGCCTCGGCCTTTTCGGGGACCATGTGAACTCCTTCTGGATGGAAATAGACGTCCTACAGGCCTTCTTTGGTGTTCTTTTCTTTGGGGCGAGGATTTGCTACGCAGGTTGCGGTCGTTAAACCTTGAACCCATAAACCCTAGTCTACATTAACGACTTCTCAGTTGCTATTTCTACAAGTTTCTGGATTTAAACAAGTTAGCTCGGTTGAGATGGAGGCCCAGAGGCGGCAGTGTGGTTTGCTCATGATGCACCGTCGGTAGATGCTGGGGGACGAAGACTTCGACACCCCCAATGACTTGGATTCTTTTTTCAATTTCAATAAGGGTGTTTTTGGAAGGGTTTGCACTACTTCATATGTGGCCTTTGAACTTTTTGAAAAAGATAATAATTTGAATTTTAATAAAGTTGTTTAATAAACAATTTTTGAAATTTCCATAAATTAGATAGTCCATACATAAACATTTGCATGTGTGTGTGTGTTCAAGTATATTTTAATAACCTTAAATATTATGGTAGATATATCTAAATTATTCACTTTGACAAATATCTTAAGGACACGACTATTTGCATAATGTTCTTTTATGTGCCGAACGTCCGAACCAACAACTCTATACCCACACACAGTGATATAACAAATATCTTGAGCATCATCATCCAAGTCTAGTTGCATGACAAGTAACTTAATGTCACTAGCAGATTGTGAGTCTCCTTCATTCTTATCAAGCAATTCATCAATACCATCGAAGTGTGAATTGAGAAACATAGTAGACGACCATGAATTAAGTCTCTTTGATTGGTGCAAGGTGAATGCATCTAGATACCCTGTGTTGGCAAAGATGGTAAGGCTAAGGCGGTTCTTAACTATACTAGTTAGCTTCATGTCGTCGGAATCAACTTTTAGCACTGGTGGAAGGGTTTAGATGACATTGGGAGTTATGTAAACTCAGCTATCATTGAGGGATTGGTGTGTGTTGCAATTTATATTAAGAGTGCCCACTAAGACATGATTTGGTGGTATGATTTTCATACTTTTGCTACACATTCACTCTCTTATGTTATGTCATGGCTAACTTTAAAAATATTAGGACGGGGAGGGGGATGATGTTCAGAACATCAAGTTGCCCAAGAGTGTGGTGGATTGCAACTATTAGTAACAACATTAGTTTACTCTATTCTATTTACATATTGCACTGGTCATCTACGCCCAACATTTGCAACAACTATTGTTACGTGTAGACTCTCAAGTGGATATTGTTGTTTTGGTGTATTGAGAATGGAGATGGATCATATATATGTTGTCTTTTCATGTGGATGTTTCTTTTTTCATTGGATGTACTCGTATAAGAACTTTGTCTTTGTGTCGTTATCATCATTTGCCCATTGAAGACTACAACCAAAATATATCCTTTTAATTCTAGGTATGTGAGATATATATCGTTTTCCCAGCCCTATTATCGACTAGCAAATATAATTCTTCTCTATATAGTCTGTTTGAATGGAAGGGGGTGCAATGGCTAACTTTATCTTGTTTGCGACGACTACAAGCACTGTGAGCGAGCCGAAGACGCGCCGCCGTCATCGCCCTCCCTCACCGGAGCCGGCCAAACTTTTATGTAGTAGACAGTCGGGAATTCGTCATGCTAAGGCCCCATAGGGCCAGCACACCAAAATAGGAACCATCACCTATGAAAGTCGTAGATCAGAAGAGTCAAACTTGTGAACACTCAAACGAAGACGAACGAAGACCGGATAAGGCCAGCGCCGACCGAATCCCACGAGATCCGACGGGGATAAACCTTCACGAGCCCTCCGACGATACTTGAGGCACCATCGGGACGGGGATAGGACATGAAAAACATTATTCCTACTAAGGAACATCGCCGCCGCAGACAGCCCCAACCAAGATGCCGAATCTAACAAGAACGGGAACGGGGTCCCTCCCACCGGCGGGGGCCCGAGATCCTCAGCACCTCCATGGCCTAGAAACCATCAGAGATGGGGCGGACCGGCGGCGGCGCCGACGGTAGAAGAGCTTTTCTTGTAGATGAGGAAAGAGATTACAATGGCTAACTTTATTTGGATTGGTTCCGTTTCTACACTTCTCATAGGAAAATATAATCATTTTATGGTACTATGACAATTTCTAGATATATGTCATCATACATGTTCAACATACATTTTTAGTTTGCTTCCAAAGGCTGAAAATATAGGTCCTAGACGACTCCTGAACAACTGCCCCTTAAAGGCTCGTGAGCAGGACCAAACCGGAGCTGAGCTCGAGCAAGGTGCTTCTGTAGGCTCATCACAGCTTCCGAGCTAGCTCGGCTCAGTTCACCAAATCCGGCACGGCTCGGCTCGTGTCCAGCCCTACCAAAGGATATGACCGCCCATTACTAGAAAAAAGCCTACTAATGGCGCACTGGTTTTGCCTACTAATGGTGCATTACCAGTGCGTCATTAGTAGCACGCCACTAGTATTTTTTACTAATGGCGCACCACTGGTGCGTCATTAGTATATGGTATACTAATGGCGTATCAGGCGGTGCGCCATTAGTTTTGCCCACAGTGCGCCACTAGTGTCTTCTATACTAATGGCGCATCACATTGTAGTGCGCCATTAGTAACAATTTTTTTAATTTTTTTTTCTTAATCTCATGTCACTATTTCACCTATGAGATATCCAACACATATATATACAACAAGCATCCATATAACAATCATAGCCAACACACAAGTTCCATCATATATACATACATAGTCAACACACAAGTTCCATCATATATACATACATAGCCAACACATAGTTCCATCGTTACATATTACAAAAGTTTCACATTGTTCATCCAACACCGTTATCCATCAATTCACAAAAGTTTCACATTGATACAAAATAAAAACACAAATGGAAAAGAAGCACTCCATCCACGCAAGCTTCCGTCAATTAAATCAAATCTGCAAAATGATAAACAAGAAGTTAGAAGAAGAAAAAGAAGAAGACTAGAAGAATACTAGAAGAAGAACACTAGAAGAAGAATAAGAAAAATTTTGGAAAAGAAGAAGAATAAAAAGAAGACCATAAGCTTATTATGTAAACTTGATCATTTTGTGCTAACATAAGTTATTTTGGAGCTAACCTATAGGAAACTAAGCATATAAGCTCTAAGTTAGTATATTAGAGCCAACTTAGGTAAAATGAAGCTAACATATGTCATTTTGGAAAAGAAGAAGAATAAGAAAAAGACTATAAGCTTATTATGTAAACTTGATCATTTTGTGCTAACATAAGTTATTTTGGAGCTAACCTATAGGAAACTAAACATATAAGCTCTGAGTTAGTATATTAGAGCCAACTTAGGTAAAATGAAGCTAACCTATGTCATTTTGAAAAAGAAGAAGAATAAGAAAAAGACTATAAGCTTATTATGTAAACTTGATCATTTTGTGCTAACATAAGTTATTTTGGAGCTAACCTATAGGAAACTAAGCATATAAGCTCTAAGTTAGCATATTCGAGCCAACTTAGGTAAAAATGAAGCTAACCTATAGGAAACTAAGCATATTAGAGATAACATAGGTAACTAAGTATATATATATATATCATTTTGGATAACTAACCTATAGGAGATCTGACATACCTGACAAAGTTCAGTTCTCATGCATTGTTCTTCTCCTTATCCTTCTCCTTCCTCTCCCTGATGCGCCAAGAGCGGCGAGGCGGTGGAGGTAGTGGAGGCAGTGGGATGTAGTCTTCTACCACAATTAGCGTGGTCATGTCGCCCAGCTGTGGGATCACCGGTGCCACCACCGGTGCGTGGTCATTGTCAGGCACCACCACCATCGCGAGGCCACCTTCAGGCACGACCATCGCTAGGTCATCCTCAGTCACCTCCATCTCTTGCCCATGGTCAGCCACCACCATCGCTTGCCTTTGGTCAGCCACCACCAGCGCTAGGTCATCCTCAGCCTGATGCCCATCGTCATCCTGCAGCTCCTCATACTCACTCTGCTCCTCTTCTCCCGCACTCCAGTCCGGATCATCCTTCTTGTTGTCTATGCTGCTGCCAGAATCGTTGCTGCTTTCGCTACAGCCAGAATCGTTGCTGCTTTCGCTACAGCCATAGTCGCTGCTGCTTTGGCTGTAGTCAGTGTCACTGTTGCTGCTTCCATTACCTGTCCAAAATGCAACAATGACCGTTAACAATCGATGTGAGACAAAGCCAAATGTAGAGGAATAAGAAGAGGCAGAACGTACCGGCATCATCATCGGCAGTGTAGCGCATGCGACACATAGTCGTGTTGAACACCTTCACGATGAGCATGGTAGCGTCGTCGTCGTACCTGAAGAGAAGGAAGTACCCCAGCCGCAGGTCGTAGGCACGGTAGAACTTCTCCCACCCACGAGACAAGTACATGTGGCCCTTCTTGATCACCAACTCCACATCCAACTGCCTGCGAAACCCGCTGCCGGCCTGTCGCAGCTTCACATTATTTGGCGGATCTTCACCCATCAGCATGTTCATAAAACTGTCAGGCAGCCTCTGCAGTTTGGGACAATGAGTGATGTAGCAAACAACAGATATCATAATGAGATGGGTGAAGGGAAGATCTCTCGTTTTATATACCTGCATCATGGATGATACTGAAGTCTCAAGTATGATAGTGAAGAACTCGGAAGCATCCAACTTGTACTGCGGTGTCGCAGAGCGGTGGTGGCTGCTTCCCGCCATCTCTGATAAGCAGCAGAAGAGACCAATTAGTACCCTTACAACAGATCATAAAACATGCATGATAACAGGCATTAGTCGCAAGTACCACATTTTTTTCTCACAGTACTTTTCTCAAGTAATAATAAACTAAATAACTGAGTAATCCAAATGAGGAAACAGAAAATAGCTGGCTGCAACAACATAGCAAGACTTCACTTACACAAGAATTCATTTCAAGCATCATTTATTATCTGAAATAGATCATGCTAAAGATACATGATACATCATTTCAGGCATCATTTAATATCAGTACAACTAATTAGCAGTACTTAAACAAGTTAAGCTACTGACTACAATACTCTGGGAATACACAACTGGGGCTATTGTCGAGGAACAATTGAGAGATGTTTGTGATATTACCTAGGTGTTTTGGGATGGAACCTGTTAGTGTGTTGTTGCTAAGGTCCAAGTCCTAGGCAGTTTGGGATGGAACCAGTTAGTGTGTTGTAGCAAAGCCACAACTCCTCTAAGTTCTCAAGATAACCTAGTTGTCGAGGGATGTGTCCAGAAAGTTAGTTGATGTCAAGATACATGCTGATTAATTTTTGTTTCGGTTGAGAATCGGGCACCTTCTAGGTCAAGAAAATTGGGCATGACCTTTGCTAATTTTCTTGACCTAGGAGTGCCCCATTCTCAACCGAAACGGAAATTAATCAACATTTCAGGAGAAAGGGGTAACGAAATGATGGGGCAAATGTGCCAGGCACCACAATGTGATCACAAAAACAAAGCAGCACCACAATGTGCCTCTGTATATATGTGTGTGTTGTCTAGATGCCAGACATAGGTCAATGGCCATGCCACTACACTGCTCCATGTCACTTCCTAGTACAACATTTAACAATGCAATGCAGATAATCATTTTTTTCTCACAGTACTGTTCCCAAGTAATAATAAACTAAATAACTGAGTAATCCAAATGAGGAAACAGAAAACTGCTGGCTGCAATAACATAGCAAGCCTTCACTTACACAAGAATTCATTTCAGGCATCATTTATTATGTGAAACAGATCATGCTAAAGATACATAATACATCATTTCAGGCATCATTTAATATCAGTACTACTAACTGGCAGTACTTAAACAAGTTAAGCTACTCACTAAAGTACTGGCTACTCACTTAAGCTAGAAGCTACAAGTTAAACACATTTGTAGCACTGAGAAATAATGCAACTAGCAGCAAGGAGTATAATGGCAATCATGTAGCAAACTTCTCTGTTGATGCATTGGAGTGGTTACAGGGGTGGATCTCCTGTGCAGTTAATTAGAAGGGTGCAATTAGTGGGTGATTATTTAGAACTTAACTACAATCTCTAGTGTAGTTAGAAGGAGTGGCTTCTCTGATTTTGCTTGCATTAGTTGGAAGAATGTAGTATTGCAAAGGAACTTCTAACTAGAATATTGCTGCAAGATTAGTTGCAGCAAGGAAAACACTAAATCTTGACAGCACCATACACAGACCATGCATGGAATGAGATGCATGATTCCATTTATTTCATTAATGGCAATGTACCACATATATATCACTTGAAATTGCTACCAACTGTTTATGTTCATAATAGCAAAGCCAAAAAAGGGAAAAATCATAGTTAACCCAGATTACAACCAAAATGCAGACAACACTGAATTTTGGTGCACACACTACTGAATTTTGGTGAACTCACCTCGACGGACGCGGTCGCAGACGAGGTCGTAGACGGCGGTGGAGCAGAGACGAGGTCGCAGACGCGGTCGTGGTGCTCCGATGGACGCGGCTACATCAATCGTTTGAATTGACATTTAATCAAACACCTCACAGGCAAGAACAGAAAGTGGAGACAGAGAAGAGAGGGGATCGAGCAGAGAGGGAGAGGGCAAGGAGGGAGGAGCAGAGAGGGAGAGGGCAGGGCGCGGTGGCTCACCGGTGACGTCGGAGGAGAGGCCCCGACGAGCACGTCTACAGCGGCGAGCACGTCTACTAGGGGCGAGCGAGCACGTCTACAGCGGCGAGTTCGGCTCTGCTTCCGCTTCGGCTCTGCTTCCCCGAGGAAGAAGAGGTGGAGGGGGGTGGAGGGGTCGAGCGCCGTCGCGCCCTGCTTCCATGGCTCGCTGGCCCGGTGTTGAAGCAGATTCTGCCCGCCGCCTTGCCTGTCGCCTCGCACGGTGGAGCTCGAGCGGAGAGGCGTCGCAGGTTTCTAGGGTTTTGAGGGCTGGGAAGGCGAGGGAGGGGTGGGTGGGTGCGGTGAAGGCGAGGGAGGGGGTGGATTGGGAGCGGACGGCGATGGGGGGCAGGGCAGGGGCTGACTGGGGGCGGCGACGGAGACGGATGCGCGGGGGCGGCGGCGGCGTGGGTCGGGGCAGCGGGGAGGAGTGGATCTGGTGAGGGAGAGGGACGAAGGGGATCTGGCGAGAGGGAGGGAATTAGCTAGGGGGGAATCTTACTAATGGCGCACCCGCGGTCGGTGCGCCATTAGTAAAAAAAATTTACATAGCAATGGCGCACCAGGAAGAGGTGCGCCATTAGTAAATTTTTTTTTACATATAGCAATGGCGCACCGGCCAGAGGTGCGCCATAAGTAATTTATTTTTATTTTTTGTTGCATGTAATAATTTTTTAGAAAATGAATATGAATATGAAACAGTAATATTTTTTTATAAAAACAGTAATAATTGTTGTTTAACAACAATTGTAGTCTACACTTTTTTA
>NC_057807.1:686957031-686957309 GCF_018294505.1 Triticum aestivum | reverse complement strand
TTTTTTTTACATAGCAATGGCGCACCAGGAAGAGGTGCGCCATTAGTAATTTTTTTTTACATATAGCAATGGCGCACCAGCCAGAGGTGCGCCATAAGTAATTTATTTTTATTTTTTGTTGCATGTAATAATTTTTTAGAAAATGAATATGAATATGAAACAGTAATATTTTTTTATAAAAACAGTAATAATTGTTGTTTAACAACAATTGTAGTCTACACTTTTTTATTATTATTTTTTAAAAAATGAATATGAATATGAAACGGGGGGTGCTCGTC
>NC_057807.1:686918643-686956840 GCF_018294505.1 Triticum aestivum | reverse complement strand
GTCGGCGGCGGTGGAGCTAGCGGGGGAGGGTTGCGATGGGTCATCGGCGGCGGTGGAGCTAGCGGGGGAGGGTGCGGGTGGGATCGAGATCGAGATCAAAAAAACATATACTAATGGCGCACTGTCTGGGTGGTGCGCCATTACTAGTTCTAACTAGTAATGGCGCACTTTAACATCATGCGCCATTAGAATGTATGAAAAAATGGAAAAAAAATTCAATACTAGTGGCGCACCGTGTGCCTGGTGCGCCATTAGTGTCTTCCACACTAATGGCGCACCTCTAACCGGTGCGCCATTAGTATATAATAGTGACGCACTGCTTACCTGGTGCGTCATTAGTATCAATACTATCTATAGCCGTTTTCCTAGTAGTGGCCTGCAAACAGAATTTGCATCCAGCAAAGGATATGACTGCATTTTTTACCAAAAAAAGATCTTCATTTGGGAAGACATTTAGAATTGTTAGGCGAGTGAAGGAGGAGGTCTTCGGCCGTCTCGATCGCCGAAGAAACATATAGCGGAGGACACTGACTCGCATGTATGGAACGATCCAATCGTGCCAGATGAGCCATACGAAGAAGCGGACGTAAGTGGCCGTATGCATCGTCTAGATGCAGAGGCCGGGGGTCGTCCTCCTTTTCTAAAAAAACGAAGAAGCAGACGTGCGAGGGTTGCCAAAGAAATTTTTGCCCCGGCACACACAGCTTGCTGTGATGGGTGTGGTTGAGGAGAGCGTCCGTTGAAGATAGGCTACTAGCTAAACTACAAGCTCTCACCGCATGGAGAGTTTGGTACACCTCATCTAGATATTCATTCAGTGATACCTTATTTAGTGACTACTTCCTCCGTTTTAAAATAGATGACTCAAAAGCTGGATCATCTATTTTGGAAAGGAGGGGAAGTATTTGGTACTACGCCTCATGTACTTCATCTTCACCGCTCACAAGAGAAACTGCAGCATCTTTGTAGCTAGTATAGACATGTGACCACTGGCTAGTAGGTTCACTGAATATCATCCCAGGTGCATGATTGCTTGGTGTTTTGTCTTGTGATATTGATACTTCTGGCGGCATGCATCCAGTAGTTTTCTTCCTGCCGACATGTAGAGGTCAACAATACTGTCTTCATAACCCTAAAAAAAACAGTATTGTTTTCGTCGGAAGCAAGTTGACGAAGAGGCGCTCTACGAAGATGGCGGTTATACAAGCAGTCTACCAATCATCGTATCAGAGTACAGTGCATTTTCTTTCTTTTTTTTGAGGGGTAAGACCCGACGCGGATTTTTAGGACATGCGGCCACGCGATGCCGTAATCCAGTGCGTCCGTGAGCGCGTCGCGATTGCTATTTATTATAGCCACACTCGCAATACCTGGCACCTTATTAACCGGCTTTCTCGAATACATCGTCTATACGCCCAGGAAGTGGACCAGGCACATTAATTTTCGTATGGATACAGCCTTGGATGCTAGCAGCCCATGCCACGGTTCTGGCTAATCTGCCAGTTGGAATTAATGCACACATCCTCATAATGCGATGTTTCAATGAATGGTAAATGCAAGTGATGTTGTGCAGTGTATTCAACTCCTCTCAATTACCGAATTCTAGCTGTTATGCATTGTTCCGTTGATGGATATGTCGTTCAGTGCATTCACACATCTGAAGAGATTGAGTGATGAACTGTATCAAAAATAATGAAAATAATCACATGAACTACACTATTAGTGGAGCTTCCGGAGGAGAAGCAAAGTTCACTTAGTGAGCAGTTGGGATGGGGTACCACGTCCTAATAGTTCACCAAATGCACATGTGGTCTCATGTGGTTATTATCACATTTGTTTTTTGTTTTCTTAGCTCGACCATTATTGGTGTATGTTTATACAATACTCCAGCTTCGCACGCCTCGGTCCATCGCCACCTCTCAAAATGGTCTACTACCAATAATGTATCAAACGGTTGCATGTATGCATCATCATTATGAAATGTTTATTTTCCACGCGGTTGCTAACTACGCAAGCTCTAATTACCTCTACCCCATCATAGACACGGAAATAAGTATCTCACGTGCGACCGATAGAGGTTTAATTGGACATCAAGACAACTCGAATGGCTCATGCACACCCATCAAGCCACCCAACCCCCTGCAACCCATGGTCTTTAATATGTGCATTTACGTTTTGCAGGGGCAGCTGAGCGTATTCACTCCTCTGTTGTGTCTTTAATATGTGCATCACATGTGAGGAGGACATATCTAGTAATACGGGATCGCAGGTGCTACAATGCTCGAATGAATCCTGGACCGCTAGATCATATTCAGAGGGACATGATAAATGCAAGGGTGATGACCAGCTCCTCTTTGGAGCAAAAAAAAAAGATGACCAGCTCCTCCACCGCAGAATATACCAGAAGCACCCTGGATTCTATACTTAATTAAGCCAAAGGGAATGTGAAGATGAGGATTTTCGGATTTCCTCAATTTTGCCCATTGTTTATTTAGCAGGAGCATGCGTGAAATGATGCATGTAACCTTGTTATCACAAGAAAAAAAGTACAACACGCTCTACTGGTACAAACCATATACACATTCTAAAACTGTAGGTGTCAACTTAGAAAAAAAAGTTGTGCATTTTAATTAACCACAACATTCACTCTATTAGATTCAGTCCCTCTTTAAGATAGCTGGAAATGCTTGCTTGTACATTCTGTACAAAAAAAACTGAATTAGCTTCCGTGAAAGCAAATATAGCATGTACTAGGTCAGTTGTCCAACTGATTTCAGATTGTACAAGCTAGAATGTCACATGGAATATGTGAAGACCAACAGCGGAAAATGTTCGTTTATAATAGTACTCTTTGTGGATTATCATAATTGACATTATATGCAAATTTATGGACTAGACATGCCAGGCTACTATTAGTGTTTCACGGACAAAGTAACCAAAAAATTACTAGATTTATTTTGTTGAACTTTTAGTAGTATAAAAGCAAAATACAGAGATGGCATAATTTCATATGGAGATTGCACAATAGCAAGACATGAGTGAAAACCAGGTTTAAGCTTCTGTGTCTGGGCAATGAAACTAAGCCTTTTTTCTGCCCGTAAGTGAAACCGAGGCTCATAAACTAGTACAGTACTGGTAGGAAAAGGGCCTTATGCTTAATTAATAACATGAATCAGAGTGTTTTTGTATATTCTCCTGTGTAGAGGCTGCTCATCACGTGTGCCATCATCGCGTCCCTTCCAACATAATCGACAGGCCCATGATCCATCGGAGCATTGCATCACTTGAGTTGCGGTATCACCAGATATGTTGCCCGCATGTGGGCTGCCAGATAGTTGAATTATTGCCGTTGGGCTGCTGGATGTGGGATTAATGCACGCGCTGCCTCGCAGGCCATGCACTGCATGTGTCAGGTGGAAATACACACGCTATATGGAATGCTATACAACCAAGCGAATTCCTTATACGGCCCGAGGGTATTAAAGCTGCACGCATCGCGCGGCAGCGTGCGGTGTGGATTTCGGACGCGCGTGGTGGCATGTCCACTCGCGATTTATCGGGGTAAGACCGAACTTTATTGATCAAAAGCCACAGTTTGTGGAATACAATTTGCATGGGGATGAACAAGCCAAGTATGGCGCCCCTGCTGTAAAGAAAGAGAGGATCTAGCTAGTAGACAATAAACTCGAGCCAGGGGCAGACGCACGTTCAGGCGAGTGGGGGCCCAGGACCCTACTCAATTTTTGAGCCTCCCTTTATATTTTTTTTGAGACAACCTCACGAAGCTTTTTATTAATTCGTCACAGTGTTTACAGGGACGAAAGTAAGGTCTCTAGGATGGCCCAACCACACATGGCGGCCAATCCCGAGCGACAGAGCGTGCTTCGCTAGGTTGTGAGCTTCAAAATTTGAGCTCCTAAATTCATGGGAAAAGTTACATAAATCAAAAGCTAACGAGTGATCTATTATTTCATGCACTATGGCTCCATAAGATGATGCATTCTCCTTCTTTAGGTCCTCCACCACATTTTTGCAGTCCGAAGCAACATTAACTCGCCTCTGATAGAGGTCATCTGCTAGCGCCAAACCCTCCCTTATAGCAATGGCTTCAAGAATCTGTGGATCAGCTATGTGCTTCACTGCTAGCACGGACGCCCCCAGAAACACTCCTTCTGAACTCCTGCAAATCGCCCCCACAGCTCCATATCGTGCATGCCTGGGGGTGGCGGCATCAACATTGATATTGACACAACTTGCAGACGGAGGCTGCCATTGTGTCGGCCTATTAACAGTAGTAGCTCTCTGCTTCACTTCCATTTTAGTGATTACACTGATATCACGGAGATAGCTCGAAATGAAACCATATATGGATTGTGGGGATTGGAAGATATCTTCATAAATCGCTTTCCTTCGAGCACTCCAAATAGACCACATAATGACGATGATATGTGCAAACTTGTCTCTGTCCAAAATCTCGCTCAGCGCAAACAGCCAGTCCTTGGGATTCTCCTCTTGCCTCTCAACTAGATGATGAACCAGCTCCTCCGGCGCTAAGGCCCAGACACTACTCGACATTGGACAAGTGAACAAAGCATGCCTCCATGTATCAATCGCCCCGCACAAGGAGCAATTATCCTCGATGGCCATGTTTCGGTGCTTCAACAGAGAGGCTGTCGGCATTGATCGTCTCGCAAGCCTCCATACAAACATTCTGAGCCTCCCTTTATATGGCCAGTACTAGCCCAGCAAGGCCCCCAATCGGCCCAGGTCTGGTGCCCCCACTCCCTTGCTAAAGCCCAAGAAAGATAAACGCAAGGAAGGCAGGCCTGGCGTGCGTGCAGGAGCCATCTCCGATTTTCACTGCTCCAGCGATTAAATTGGAAGGCGAGGCGGCACAGCTGCGTCGATTCTTGCTGGAAATTAATTATACAAACCAAACGAACCGTCGGCTCGACCGCCGCCTGCTGCCACGATCTCCCTCCGTTGCTCCGCAGAGTCCGCCGCGCGCCGCCGCCGGCGGCCAGCCTGCCTACGTAGGTCACGGGAGGCTGGTCACTCCCTTGCTCATCATCCTCATCCCTCATCCTCAACTGGCGAACTCTGAAACTAGGTTTGTTCTTTTTGAGCTGATCCATTCATGAAAGGAATTTTTTTTCTTTTTTGGATTTCTGGTTTTGATTCTTGTCAAATCAAATGCAAAAATTCTGTTTGTGCTAGTATAGAACTGCTAGTCTTATGAGCCATGTACTTTTTCTAATCAAATTTGATAGGATTAAAATGTGACACACTACAGCAGAGTAGCTAGTATAGAACTGCTAGGTCATTTTCTAGGATTTGAGAATACAGTGCTAGTACTTGTTTGCAGACGTGCAGTGTGCTAGCCCTCTAGTAGCATGTTTTTTTTTATCACAGTAGCATGCTTTGTTATAATCAAATTTTCTATGAAATTCAATCTGGGAAGCCATTCTGTTGAGACTGGATTTTCTCTCGGATGTACTAATACAGAACTAGTACTCGCGTGCTAGTCTGCTGATACTAGCATACTTTTATCTAAACTCTTTACAGTTAGTATTTCAATGATTTGGCAGGGAAGAAGATAATGGAGAAGTATTTGATAAAGAAATAAAGAGATGGTAACGCCACTACTCGTTGCCATTGTCACTGTTGGGAAATGTTTTTCAGCTATGAGGATTGTGAAAAATGCTTCGCTTAACAAAATTGGTGATTGTTATTTGAGTCGCAGCCTAATTTGCCTCGTCGAAAAGGAATTGCTAGATACAATTACCAATGAAGTGATTGTTGATCGTTTCCATAAAATTGTGTGGAAATGTAATGGCCTAATACATTGCATCTTTTACATGTTTACCATCTCCATTAGCATTTAAGCAGCTAATCCAAATATGTGCTTCTTCTTTGCAGGTAGCGGCATTTACGTTACAGACAAATATTCTCTTTTACAATCTATGTACTATTGAGATATAAACTCTTTTTATAAGGTATGCTCACTTTAGTGATAAACTCGCCATGGCTCTGTTGGATGAAGTATTTTTTTTAAAAACTTGGTTGAAGTATCTTATGACTTATTGAAAACTGCTACTCCCTCAGATCCATATTGATTATGGCTCACTCGACAATTAATATGGATCGAAGAGAGCATTTGTGTATAACATAGTGTGAGGTTTATAAGCCTTCTTGAGTTTTCTTATTGATGAGTGCCTCCAGTCAGTTTTTAGTCTGGGTCCGCCCCTGACTCGAGCACAGAGTACATAGCATTTCTATGATTACCAGTGCATAGGAGTACACTAATTGCTACTCCCTGCCTCCGTAAACTAATATAAGATGTTTTAGATCACTAAAATAGTGATCTAAATGCTCCTATATTAGTTAACGGAGGGAGTACTTGGCTATATTGTAGACTGCACTTGTACTCCTGTAGTAGGTTCACTAAATATCATCCAGCGAACATGTTGCTTGATATTTTTTTCTTGCTTGTGATACTTTGGTAGCATCAAGTAGTTTCTCATTCTCGCCGACATGTACAAATCAACATAATTATTTTCATCATGTCCAAGTTGACAGAGAGGCGCTCGACGAAGATGTCAGTCATAAGTGCAGTCTACTATTAATTCCGTGAGAGTACAGTGCATTCATCTCTACTCCTAATGGAGCAGTTGGTGAATAGTCCGCCGGTTATTTTTCGCTGGGTTTTTTTCGTCTCACCATTTTTGTTGGTTTTATTTCGCTGGTTTTATTTCGTCTCCCTCCGACCTGCCTTTTCGCTTCACCACCCACATAAACCCATCATTTTAGTTACCATATAAAAAATAAATCACAATCAATCAAGTATTGATGGACCACCCACATAAACCCATCAGATTAGTTACCATATAAAAAATAAATCACAATCAATCAAGTATTGCTGGGATATTTACTTATATTGATGTGATTTTCCCTTTCTTATCATCAATCATCTCTACTGCCTAAAAAATGCGTAGCTTTCCTTTTCGTGCCAACCGACCGCGTCCCGTCTCCCTACGTCCGCCCTCGTTGCTCTGCCTCCCGCACGAAAAAAAACCTCTCGTTTGACCTCCCCCAAACCCCGCACGATGGAAAAACCCAGCCGCCTGCTTCCCCTCCTCTCGACCGCTCCATACGTCCAGATCGCAGCCCCATCCCCATCCTCCTCTCACGTCACGGCGGCCGATGGACTGCCGCCACCACCCTCCTACTCTCTCGCCGCCGCCGTCCTCCCGCTCGCTCGCCGCCACCATCGCCACCAATCCCGGCGAAGGCGCCATTGCTGCTATGTCGCCTCCTTTCCCCATCCAAGCCTGACCATGGCAACGGCGCCCTCTCATGTGTCCCGTGGTGAGGTTTGGGGAGGCGCGACCACAATCCAGTAGGGATCTCACCGCGGACCCGTCCGCTGGGATGGGTGTTGCCTCTGTTGCGGATGGGATCGAAGGGAGGGACTACTTCGTCCTCAAGGTCGGCGAGGCAGCGACCGATTGGGAGCCCGGTTGTGAACATGGGAGTTCATCCCCATGGAGGCGACAGCCGTGGAGATTGGATGTGAAGCAACCCCACTTGCCGGTGGCGGAGGCTTGCCGTCCATGTGCTCCTTTCTTCTCCCGGTATCCCCATTCCTTGCCTCCCATTACAAAAGCAAGCATGAATGAGAGCAGGGGCTGATTTTCATCAATTCATTTCTCATATTTTTAGTTGCTTTTTTGAGATTATACAAGATGCTCCCGATCTGTTTTGTCAAATTACTTGCATCGTCTTATGAAATTGACAGCCATCGTATTTTTTACCTCATGTTATTTCTTAATCCTTGTCTCACTAGGCATCTGTTGCAAATATGCCCTAGAGGCAATAATAAAAGGATTATTATTATATTTCCTTGTTCATGATAATTGTCTTTATTCATGCTATAATTGTATTATCCGGAAATCGTAATACACGTGTGAATACATAGACCATAATATGTCCCTAGTAAGCCTCTAGTTGACTAGCTCGTTGATCAACAGATAGTCATGGTTTCCTGACTATGGACATTAGATGTCGTTGATAACGGGATCACATCATTAGGAGAATGATGTGATGGACAAGACCCAATCCTAAGCATAGCACAAGATCGTGTAGTTCGTTTTGCTAGAGCTTTTCCAATGTCAAGTATCTTTTCCTTAGACCATGAGATCGTGTAACTCCCATATACCGTAGGAGTGCTTTGGGTGTACCAAACGTCACAACGTAACTGGGTGACTATAAAGGTGCACTACAGGTATCTCCGAAAGTGTTTGTTGTGTTGACACGGATCGAGACTGGGATTTGTCACTCCGTATGACGGAGAGGTATCTCTGGGCCCACTCGGTAATGCATCATCACAATGAGCTCAAAGTGACCAAGTGTTTGGTCACGGGATCATGCATTACGGTATGAGTAAAGTGACTTGCCGGTAACGAGACTGAACGAGGTATTGGGATACCGACGATCGAGTCTCGGGCAAGTAACGTACCATTTGACAAAGGGAATTGTATACAGGGTTGATTGAATCCTCGACATCGTGGTTCATCCGATGAGATCATCGAGGAGCATGTGGGAGCCAACATGGGTATCCAGATCTCGCTGTTGGTTATTGACCGGAGAACCGTCTCGGTCATGTCTGCGTGTCTCCCGAACCCGTAGGGTCTACACACTTAAGGTTCGGTGACACTAGGGTTATTAGGAAGACTTGTATGTGATTACCGAATGTTGTTCGGAGTCCCAGATGAGATCCCGGACGTCACGAGGAGTTTCGGAATGGTCCGGAGGTGAAGATTTATATATGGGAAGTTGTCATACGGTCACCGAAAGGTTTCGGGGGCATATCGGTATTGTACTGGGGCCACCGAAGGGGTTCCGGGGGTCCACCGGGAGGGGCCACCTCTCTCGGAGGGCCTCATGGGCCGTAGTGGGCAGGGGAACCAGCCCAGGAGGGCTGGGCACCCCTCCCCCTTGGGCCCTTGCGCCTAGGGTTGGGGGGAACCCTAAAGGGGGCGCCCCCCCTTTGCTTGGGGGGCAAGCCCCCTCCCTGGCCGCACCCCCCCCCCCCTCTAGATCTCATCTAGAGGGGGCCGGACCCCTTCCCCCTTCCCCTATAAATAGAGGGGCGAGGGGAGGGCTGAACACCTGATCCAAGGCGCAGCCCCTCCCCTCCCCAACACCTCTCCTCCTCCGTTAAGTGCTTGGCGAAGCCCTGTTGAAGTACTGCCTCTCCACCACCACCACGCCGTCGTGCTGCTGCTGGAGCCTTCTGTTGGAAATATGCCCTAGAGGCAATAATAAAAGTATTATTATATTTCATTGTTCATGATAATTGTCTTGTATTCATGCTATAAATGTGTTATCCGGAAATCGTAATACACGTGTGAATACTTAGACCACACTATGTCCCTGGTAAGCCTCTAGTTGACCAGCTCATTGTGATCAACAGATAGTCATGGTTTCCTGACTATGGACATTGGATGTCGTTGATAACGGGATCACATCATTAGGAGAATGATGTGATGGACAAGACCCAATCCTAAGCATAGCATAAAAGATCGTGTAGTTCGTTTTGCTAGAGCTTTGCAAGTGTCAAGTATCTCTTCCTTCGACCATGAGATCGTGTAACTCCCGGATACCGTAAGAGTTCCTTGGGTGTATCAAACATCACAACGTAACTGGGTGACTATAAAGGTGCATTACAGGTATCTCCGAAAGTAGCTGTTGGGTTGACACGGATCGAGACTGGGATTTGTCACTCCGTATGACGGAGAGGTATCTCTGGGCCCACTCGGTAATGCATCATCATATTGAGCTCAATGTGACCAAGGTGTTGGACACGGGATCATGCATTACGGTACGAGTAAAGTGACTTGCCGGTAACGAGACTGAACAAGGTATTGGGATACCGACGATCGAGTCTCGGGCAAGTAACGTACCGATTGACAAAGGGAATTGCATACAGGGTTTGATCGAATCCTCGACATAGTGGTTCATCCGATGACAACATCGAGGAGCATGTGGGAGCCATCATGGGTATCCAGATCCCGCTGATGGTTATTGACTGAGAGCGTCTCGGTCATGTCTGCATGTCTCCCGAACCCGTAGGGTCTACACACTTAAGGTTCGGTGACGCTAGGGTTATGAAGATATGGATATGCAGAAACCCGAATGTTGTTCGGAGTCCCGGATGAGATCCCGGACGTCACGAGGAGTTCCGGAATGGTCCGGAGGTAAAGAATTATATATAGGAAGTGCTATTTCGGGCATCGGGACAAGTTTCGGGGTTATCGGTATTGTACCGGGACCACCGGAAGGGTCCCGGGGGTCCACCGGGTGGGGCCACCTGTCCCGGGGGGCCACATGGGCTGTAGGGGGTGCGCCTTGGCCATCATGGGCCAAGGGCACCAGCCCCTATAGGCCCATGCGCCTAGGGTTTTCCCCCTAGGAGGAGTCCTAGTGGTGGAAGGCACCCCTAGGTGCCTTGGGGGGGAGGAAAACCTCCCCTAGGCCGCCGCCCCCCTAGTAGATCTCATCTACTAGGGCCGGCGCCCCCCCTGGCACCCCTATATATAGTGCGGGAGAGGAGGGACTTCATACACCAGCCCCTGGCGCCTCCACCTCCCCCCGTTACGTCTCTCCCTCGTAGTCTCGGCGAAGCCCTGCTGCTGTGACGCCCTGCATCCACCACCACGCCGTCGTGCTGCTGGATCTTCATCAACCTCTCCTTCCCCCTTGCTGGATCAAGAAGGAGGAGACGTCTCCCGTCCCGTACGTGTGTTGAACGCGGAGGTGCCGTCCGTTCGGCGCTGGTCATCGGTGATTTGGATCACGTCGAGTACGACTACATCATCACCTTGCAAGCTTCCGCACGCGATCCACAAGTGGTATGTAGATGCAAACTCTCTCCCTAGACTCGTTGCTTAGATGAACTCATAGATGGATCTTGGTGAAACCGTAGGAAAAATTTTAATTTTCTGCAACGTTCCCCAACACCTTCTTCCTCAACCTCTCCTTCCCCCTTGCTGGATCAAGAAGGAGGAGACGTCATCCGCTCCGTACGTGTGTTGAACGCGGAGGTGCTGTCCGTTCAGCACTTGGTCATCGGTGATTTGGATCACGGCGAGTACGACTCCATCATCCCCTTTCTCTTGAAAGCTTCCGCTCGCGATCTACAAAGGTATGTAGATGCACTCCTATCACTCATTGCTTAGATGAACTCATAGATGGATCTTGGTGAAACCGTAGGAAAAATTTTATTTTCTGCAACGTTCCCCAAAAGTGGCATCATGAGCTAGGTCTATGAGTAGTTCTCTATTGCATGAGTAGAACACAATTGTTGTGGGCGTAGATCTTGTCAACTTGCTTGCCGCTACTAGTCTTTTCTTGCTTCAGCGGTATTGTGGGATGAAGTGGCCCGGACCAACCTTACACGTACGCTTACGTGAGACAGGTTCCACCGACTGACATGCACTAGTTGCATAAGGTGGCTAGCGGGTGTCTGTCTCTCCTACTTTAGTTGGAGCGGATTCGATGAAAAGGGTCCTTATGAAGGGTAAATAGAAGTTGACAAAATCACGTTGTGGTTATTCGTAGATAAGAAAACGTTCTTGCTAGAACCCAATTGCAGCCACGTAAAATATGCAACAACAATTAGAGGACGTCTAACTTGTTTTTGCAGCAATTGACATGTGATGTGATATGGCCAGAAGTTGTGATGAATGATGAATGACATATTGTGATGTATGAGATCATGTTCTTGTAATAGGAATCACGACTTGCATGTCGATGAGTATGACAACCGGCAGGAGCCATAGGAGTTGTCTATATTTTTTGTATGACCTGCGTGTCATTGAAGAACGTCATGTAAATTACTTTACTTTATTGCTAAACGCGTTAGCCATAGAAGTAGAAGTAGTCGTTGGCGTGACAACTTCATGAAGACACAATGATTGAGATCATAATGATGGAGATCATGGTGTCATGCCGGTGACGAAGATGATCATGGAGCCCCGAAGATGGAGATCGAAGGAGCTATATGATATTGGCCATATCATGTCACTACTTTATATAATTGCATGTGATGTTTATTATGTTTTATGCATCTTGTTTACTTAGAACGGCGGTAGTAAATAAGATGATCCCTTATAATAATTTCAAGAAAGTGTTCCCCCTAACTGTGCACCGTTGCTAAAGTTCGTCGTTTCGAAGCACCACGTGATGATTGGGTGTGATAGATCCTTACGTTCACATACAACGGGTGTAAGACAGTTTTACACATGCAGAACACTTAGGGTTAACTTGACGAGCCTAGCATGTACAGGCATGGCCTCGGAACACAGAGACCGAAAGGTCGAACATGAGTCGTATGGAAGATACGATCAACATGGAGATGTTCACCGATGATGACTAGTCCGTCTCACGTGATGATCGGACACGGCCTAGTCGACTCGGATCATGTAACACTTAGATGACTAGAGGGATGTCAATCTGAGTGGGAGTTCATTAAATAATTTGATTAGATGAACTTAATTATCATGAACTTTGTCTAAAACTTTTGCAAAATATGTCTTGTAGATCAAATGGCCAACGCTCATGTCAACATGAACTTCAACGCGTTCCTAGAGAAAACCAAGCTGAAAGATGATGGCAGCAACTATTCGGACTGGGTCCAGAACCTGAGGATCATCCTCATAGCAGCCAAGAAAGCATATGTCCTAGATGAACCGCTAGGTGAAGCACCCATCCCAGAGAACCAAGACGTTATGAACGCTTGGTAGTCACGTGCTGATAATTACTCCATCGTTCAGTGCGGCATGCTTTACAGCTTAGAACCGGGGCTCCAAAAGCGTTTTGAGAAATACGGAGCATATGAGATGTTCGAGGAGCTGAAAATGGTTTTTCAAGCTCATGCCCGGGTCGAGAGATATGAAGTCTCCGACAAGTTCTATAGTTGTAAGATGGAGGAAAACAGTTCTGTCAGTGAGCACATACTCAAAATGTCTGGGTTGCACAACCGCCTGTCCCAGCTGGAGATCAACCTCCCGGACGAGGCGGTCATTGATAGAATCCTTCAGTCGCTCCCACCGAGCTACAAGAGCTTTGTGTTGAACTACAATATGCAGGGGATGGCGAAGACCATTCCTGAAGTATTTTCAATGCTGAAGTCAGCAGAGGTTGAAATCAAGAAAGAACATCAAGTGTTGATGGTCAATAAGACCACTAGGTTCAAGAAGGGCAAGGGCAAGAAGAACTTCAAGAAGGACGGCAAAGATGTTGCCGCGCCCGGTAAGCCAGTTGCCGGGAAGAAGTCAAAGAATGGACCCAAGCCTGAGACTGATTTCTTTTATTGGAAGGGGAAGGGTCACTGGAAGCGGAACTGCCCCAAATACTTAGCGGACAAGAAGGCCGGCAACACTAAAGGTATATTTGATATACATGTAATTGATGTGTACCTTACCAGTACTCGTAGTAACTCCTGGGTATTTGATACCGGTGCCGTTGCTCATATTTGTAACTCACAGCAGGAGCTGCGGAATAAGCGGAGACTGGCGAAGGACGAGGTGACGATGCGCGTCGGGAATGGTTCCAAGGTCGATGTGATCGCCGTCGGCATGCTACCTCTACATTTACCTACGGGATTAGTTTTAAACCTCAATAATTGTTATTTAGTGCCAAGTTTGAGCATGAACATTGTATCTGGATCTCGTTTGATACGAGATGGCTACTCATTTAAATCCGAGAATAATGGTTGTTCTATTTATATGAGAGATATGTTTTATGGTCATGCCTTGATGGTCAATGGTTTTTCTTAATGAATCTCGAACGTAATGTTACACATATTCATAGTGTGAATACCGAAAGATGTAAAGTTGATAACGATAGTCCCACATACTTGTGGCACTGCCGCCTTGGTCACATGGGTGTCAAGCGCATGAAGAAGCTCCATGTTGATGGACTTTTAGAGTCTCTCAATTATGAATCATTTGACACGTGCGAACCATGTCTCATGGGTAAAATGACCAAGACTCCGTTCTCCGGAACAATGGAGCGAGCAACCAACTTATTAGAAATCATACATACCAATGTGTGCGGTCCAATGAGGGTTGAGGCTCGCGGAGGATATCGTTATAATCTCACTCTCACTGATGACTTGAGTAGATATGGGTATGTCTACTTGATGAAACACAAGTCTGAGACCTTTGAAAAGTTCAAGGAATTTCAGAATGAGGTGGAGAATCAACGTGACCGAAAGATAAAGTTCCTACGATCAGATCGTGGAGGAGAATATTTAAGTCATGAATTTGGTACGCACTTAAGAAAATGTGGAATCGTTTCACAACTCACGCCGCCTGGAACACCTCAGCGTAACGGTGTGTCCGAACGTCGTAATCGCACTCTATTGGATATGGTGCGGTCTATGATGTCTCTTACCGATTTACCGCTATCATTTTGGGGATACGCTCTAGAGACAGCTACATTCACTTTAAATAGGGCACCATCAAAATCCGTTGAGACGACACCGTATGAATTATAGTTTGGGAAGAAACATAAGTTGTCGTTTCTAAAAGTTTGGGGATGTGATGCTTATGTCAAGAAACTACAACCTGAAAAGCTCGAACCCAAGTCAGAAAAATGCGTTTTCATAGGATACCCTAAGGAAACCATTGGGTATACCTTCTACTTAAGATCCGAGGGCAAGACCTTTGTTGCGAAGAACGGATCCTTTCTGGAAAAAGAGTTTCTCTCGAAAGAAGTAAGTGGGAGGAAAGTAGAACTCGATGAAGTACTACCTCTTGAACCGGAAAGTAGTGCAGCTCAGGAAAATGTTCCTATGGTGCCTACACCAACTGGAGAGGAAATTAATGATTATGATCAAGGTACTTCGGATCAAGTTGCTACTGAACCTCGTAGGTCCACAAGGACACGTTCCACACCAGAGTGGTATGGCAACCTTGTCCTGGAAATCATGTTGTTAGACAAAGGTGAACCTTTGAACTATGAAGAAGCGATGGCGGGCCCAGATTCCAACAAATGGCTTGAAGCCATGCAATCCGAGATAGAATCCATGTATGAAAACAAAGTATGGACTTTGACAGACTTGCCCGATGATCGGCGAGCGATAGAAAACAAATGGATCTTTAAGAAGAAGACGGATGCGGATGGTAATATTACCATCTATAAAGCTCGACTTGTCGCTAAGGGTTATCGACAAGTTCAAGGGGTTGATTACGATGAGACATTCTCTCCCGTAGCGAAGCTGAAGTCCGTCCGAATCATGTTAGCAATTGCGGCATACTATGATTATGAGATATGGCAGATGGACGTCAAAACGACATTCCTTAACGGGCATCTTAAGGAAGAACTGTATATGATGCAGCCAGAGGGTTTTGTCGATCCTAAGAATGCTAACAAAGTATGCAAGCTCCAGCGATCCATTTATGGGCTGGTGCAAGCATCTCGGAGTTGGAACATTCGCTTTGATGAGATGATCAAAGCATTTGGATTTATGCAGACTTATGGAGAAGCCTGCGTTGACAAGAAAGTGAGTGGGAGCTCTGTAGCATTTCTCATATTATATGTAGATGACATACTTTTGATGGGAAATGATATAGAACTTTTGGACAGCATTAAGGCCTACTTGAATAAGTGTTTTTCAATGAAGGACCTTGGAGAAGCTGCTTACATATTAGGCATCAAGATCTATAGGGATAGATCGAGACGCCTCATAGGTCTTTCACAAAGCACATACCTTGATAAGATTTTGAAGAAGTTCAAAATGGATCAATCCAAGAAAGGGTTCTTGCCTGTATTGCAAGGTGTGAGATTGAGCTCGGCTCAATGCCCGACCATGGCAAAAGATAAAGAAGAGATGAGTGTCATCCCCTATGCTTCAGCCATAGGATCTATTATGTATGCCATGCTGTGTACCAGACCTGATGTAAACCTTGCCGTAAGTTTGGTAGGAAGGTACCAAAGTAATCCCGGCAAGGAACACTGGACAGCGGTCAAGAATATCCTGAAGTACCTGAAAAGGACAAAGGACATGTTTGTCTTTTATGGAGGTGACGAAGAGCTCGTCGTAAAGGGTTACGTCGACGTAGCTTCGACACAGATCTGGATGACTCTAAGTCACAAACCGGATACGTGTATATGTTGAATGGTGGAGCAGTAAGCTAGTGCAGCTGCAAGCAGAGCGTCGTGGCGGGATCTACATATGAAGCGGAGTACATGGCAGCCTCGGAGGCAGCGCATGAAGCGATTTGGGTGAAGGAGTTCATCACCGACCTAGGAGTCATACCCAATGCGTCGGGGCTGATCAAACTCTTCTGTGACAACACTGGAGCTATTGCCCTTGCCAAGGAGCCCAGGTTTCACAAGAAGACTAGGCACATCAAGCGTCGTTTCAACTCCATCCGTGAAAATGTTCAAGATGGAGACATAGATATTTGCAAAGTACATACGGATCTGAATGTCGCAGATCCGTTGACTAAACCTCTCTCGCGAGCAAAACATGATCAACACCAGAACTCTATGGGTGTTAGATTCATCACAATGTAACTAGATTATTGACTCTAGTGCAAGTGGGAGACTGTTGGAAATATGCCCTAGAGGCAATAATAAAAGGATTATTATTATATTTCCTTGTTCATGATAATTGTCTTTATTCATGCTATAATTGTATTATCCGGAAATTGTAATACACGTGTGAATACATAGACCATAATATGTCCCTAGTAAGCCTCTAGTTGACTAGCTCGTTGATCAACAGATAGTCATGGTTTCCTGACTATGGACATTAGATGTCGTTGATAACGGGATCACATCATTAGGAGAATGATGTGATGGACAAGACCCAATCCTAAGCATAGCACAAGATCGTGTAGTTCGTTTTGCTAGAGCTTTTCCAATGTCAAGTATCTTTTCCTTAGACCATGAGATCGTGTAACTCCCATATACCGTAGGAGTGCTTTGGGTGTACCAAACGTCACAACGTAACTGGGTGACTATAAAGGTGCACTACAGGTATCTCCGAAAGTGTTTGTTGTATTGACACGGATCGAGACTGGGATTTGTCACTCCGTATGACGGAGAGGTATCTCTGGGCCCACTCGGTAATGCATCATCACAATGAGCTCAAAGTGACCAAGTGTTTGGTCACGGGATCATGCATTACGGTATGAGTAAAGTTACTTGCCGGTAACGAGACTGAACGAGGTATTGGGATACCGACGATCCAGTCTCAGGCAAGTAACGTACCGTTTGACAAAGGGAATTGTATACAGGGTTGATTGAATCCTCGACATCGTGGTTCATCCGATGAGATCATCGAGGAGCATGTGGGAGCCAACATGGGTATCCAGATCCCGCTGTTGGCTATTGACTGGAGAACCGTCTCGGTCATGTCTGCGTGTCTCCCGAACCCGTAGGGTCTACACACTTAAGGTTCGGTGACGCTAGGGTTATTAGGAAGACTTGTATGTGATTACCGAATGTTGTTCGGAGTCCCGGATGAGATCCCGGACGTCACGAGGAGTTCCGGAATGGTCCAGAGGTGAAGATTTGTATATGGGAAGTTGTCATACGGTCACCGGAAGGTTTCGGGGGCATATCGGTATTGTACCGGGGCCACCGGAGGGGTTCCGGGGGTCCACCGGGAGGGGCCACCTCTCTCGGAGGGCCTCATGGGCCGTAGTGGGCAGGGGAACCAGCCCAGGAGGGTTGGGCGCCCCCCCCCCTTGGGCCCTTGCGCCTAGGGCTGGGGGGGACCCTAAAGGGGGCGCCCCCCTTTGCTTGGGGGGCAAGCCCCCTCCCTGGCCGCACCCCCCCCCCTCTAGATCTCATCTAGAGGGGGCCGGACCCCTTCCCCCTTCCCCTATAAATAGAGGGGCGAGGGGAGGGCTGAACACCTGATCCAAGGCGCAGCCCCTCCCCTCCCCAACACCTCTCCTCCTCCGTTAAGTGCTTGGCGAAGCCCTGTCGGAGTATTGCCTCTCCACCACCACCACGTCGCCGTGCTGCTGTTGGAGCCTTCTTCCTCAACCTCTCCTTCCCCCTTGCTGGATCAAGAAGGAGGAGTCGTCATCGGCTCCGTACGTGTGTTGAACGCGGAGGTGTTGTCCGTTTGGCACTTGGTCATCGGTGATTTGGATCACGGCGAGTACGACTCCATCATCCCCTTTCTCTTGAAAGCTTCCGCTCGCGATCTACAAAGGTATGTAGATGCACTCCTATCACTCGTTGCTTAGATGAACTCATAGATGGATCTTGGTGAAACCGTAGGAAAAAATTTATTTTCTGCAGCGTTCCCCAACAGCATCCACTACATGTTTGGTAATGACGTGATGTTGAGGCGGCTAGGAGAAGCTCAGCAGCCAGATCAAGGGCTATCGAGATGGATCTGGGAGCCAAGCAGTAGTTCTTCTGTTAAATTTTGGTTATTATCTTTTCTATTGTTACGATTGTGGGATGGTTGATTTTGACTCGGTGTAACATTTGCATTTGTTTCCCCGGCTTGTTGGCGTAGATGCGCGGCACTGCGGCAACTAATCAAGAGCGAAGGCAGTGCACATCAGAGCTACGCTGAATGTAGCGAGCCAACCACGAATTGGGTATGTTCACACGAGGGATGGGAGAGGAGAGGAACATTAACATTTTTCATGATTTGGATGAAAATTTCAGTTCGTAGTTTCTCCGTACGTGGCAACACACTAGCGGTACTCATGGGCTTAGGATGAAAGTAGCGCCAGCAGAATCAGTAGGTTGGATGGGAAGGCGGTTGTTTCCCTTGTCCCTTGGTGCTAGCCTACCGTGGTGGCCTCACTAACTTGCTCATTGCGAATACGAGTTCGTGGGGTCGCGAGTTGCTGCAGATTTATTTTTATCACTTTTTACAATATTTATTGATGTATCCCTAACTCATCGAGTCATTTTTAGCTTGAGAAAAGTGTGTTTTTGGTCCCTCAAGTTCCCAAAAAGTCTAGACTTGGTCCCTCAAGATTTTTTGGTCTACTTTTGGTCCCTCAAGTTTCAAAACCGGATAAGTTTGGTCCTAAACCGGATTTTGAGGGCATTGACCGGGTCAAAACCGCCCGATGAACAGTAAATGCGAATGTTTTTTCCAGAAAAACTTCAAAAAACTGAAATTTTTGGGGGTTCAATATGCTTACATGCGCAAGGTGTGCCCAAATTTTCATGCTCTTTCGACACTCGAGGAGCTCGTGGCAAAAAAAATATCTGCATGATGAATAGTAAATTCAAAAAAATAATCAAAACAAAACCTAAAATTACTGAAATGTTTTGGGGTCTAATATGCTTACATGCGGAAAGACTACAAAATTTTGATCGTGCCTTCCGCGTGTAAGCATATTGGACCCCAAAAAAATTCAGAATTTTTTGATTTTGTTTTGATTTTTTTTAATTTACTATTCATCAGGCAGATATTTTTTTTTCACGAGCTCCTCGAGTGTCGAAAGAGCACGAAAATTTGGGCGCACCTTGCGCATGTAAGCATATTGAACCCCAAAAGATTTCAGATTTTTTTGAAGTTTGTTTGAAAAAAATTCACATTTACTGTTCATTGGGCGGTTTTGACCCAGTCAACACCCTCAAAATCTGGTTTAAGACCAAACTTATCCGGTTTTGAAACTTGAGGGACCAAAAGTAGACCCAAAAATCTTGAGGGACCAAGTCTAGACTTTCTGGGAACTTGAGGGACCAAAAACACACTTTTCTCTTTTAGCTTTGATTTCCCATATACGCCAGCCTAAATATCCCATGGTCAGAATATTGAACTCTTAAAGTTAATTCCCTCAGTTCTGGTGGCAAATATAATACACATAATCCATATTGTTATACACTAGCGTGTGTGTGTGAAATAGATGAATTATGGTCCCGTACCCAATAAGATGAATATATGTGTGTGTTAGAGAGAGGGAGAGGGGGAGAGAGAGTGAGGAAGAGGGAGGGAGAGAGTGTGTGTGAGGATTTGATGGTAAAAAAGGTCGCCAATGTCGTAATATTGAACTCTTAAAGTTAATGTGGCCCCGTTGCAACGCACGGGCGTTCTTCTAGTATGTCTTACATTGTAGACAATAAACTGTAGCAGAGTACAGTCCATTTCTATGATTAGCACTGTGCTTCCTCCATTTCAAAATATAATATGTTACAATTACTTTAAAATTATGTTGCAATGAACAACTCCTCAATGACATTTACCTTATGTTTGGTAGTCTCGGTCAATTATTGGTACAAAACAGACCATTCGGCATCAGTGGTTAGCTATACCAAAACAATGAACACTATAGATTGCTAGAAAACAGTATGTTTCTAAATCCTTATTTCACGCCTAGCCAAATACCACATATTGCTTGGTATTAATGATGGCGCTTCGGCATTTTACCATAATTATGCTATAATCAGATAGAATTATTCGGCTCAAGAAAAGTCAAGATATTCCTCAAATTTGGCCGGTCACAATGCCTGTCTTCAGCCATACCATGTCATCCACACTATCTATATATATGGGTGTTGTTTCTTTTGACGTCCGCATAATAATATCATCCTAGGATTTTTATTTTTTTTGCGTCCCTCTCTTTCTCTCTGTGCACTGGACCTATAGCCGCATGGGATCACTGTAACTTTGGCAGCTGGCGACAAAGCAATAATGGACTAGAAGATGTTTGAATTGAGTAGGACAAGTTGCCAGCTTGAGTCTATGCCACCCACGCATTTCAGTCGACACAAGAAAACAAAAACCACGTTTGAATTGGGAGGCAGTCATGGGCCTTGTAACCACGGACCAATAGTACTGAACCACTTGCAACACATGGTTACAAACAGGCACACTATAAGATAAGATGCACCACCCAAGCAGTTTTTGCCAAGAGCACTTGCCAATCACTTGCACCCCAAAAGAAGTTTTTGCCAAGAGCACTTACGAATCACTTGCACCTCAAAAGGCTTTCTTGCTGCCACAGCTGAATCCATGGCGAAATGCGGGCTGCTGATCCTGTTCTTGGCATTCCTCTTGCCGGCGGCGCGTGCGACGTCGTGCCACCTCGACGACCTCCGTGCGTTACGGGGCTTCGCCGGAAACCTCAGCGGTGGGGCTGTCCTCCTCCGTGCTGCCTGGTCCGGTGCATCCTGCTGCGGCTGGGAGGGCGTGAGCTGCGACGGCACTAGCGGTCGTGTCACGGCACTGCGGCTCCCTGGGCACGGCCTTGTGGGGCCCATCCCAGGAGCATCCTTGGCAGGTCTCGCACGGCTGGAGGAGCTCAACCTTGCCAACAACAAACTGGTCGGCACTATCCCATCGTGGATTGGTGAGCTTGATCACCTTTGCTACTTGGATCTCTCGGATAATTCATTGGTTGGTGAGGTACCCGAGAGTTTGATACAGCTCAAGGGGCTCGTCATAGCTGGTCGTTCACTGGGTACGGCTTTTACTAATATGCCATTGTATGTCAAGAGCAACAGAAGAACACTCGATGAACAACCAAACACAATAACTGGGAGCAACAACACTGTCAGATCTGGAAGCACCAATGTTGTTTCTGGGAACGACAACACTGTCATATCCGGGAATAACAACAATGTGGCTGGGAGCAACAACACTGTCGTAACCGGGAACGACAATACCATAACTGGTAGCAACCATGTTGTATCTGGGAACAAACATATCGTAACTGACAATAACAATGCTGTATCCGGGAACGACAATAATGTATCCGGGAGCTTCCATACCGTATCCGGGAGCCACAATACCGTATCTGGGACCAACAACACCGTATCTGGGAGCAACCATGTCGTATCTGGGAGCAACAAAGTCGTAGGAGATGAATGATTTGTAAATGAATTGTTTCCATCTTCCTTGACGGAGCTCATGTGGTTGGCCAAGTTCAATGTAGCTCACAATCATTTGGTGGGGCCAATCGTGTTATGTAACTTCTTGGATATATATATAGCATCTTATTTCTACTTTAAATAAGATTTCCCTGAAATATCTTACATGCTGACCTGAATATCAGCGGGGACTTGCAGCTGATGTGGACGAAGCGTGTTTGCTTATGAACAAATTTGCATCCTGGATGTCTAGATGGGGTGATTATTCCATCTCTTGTATTCGCTGTTATGTGTGATGTTTTCTTATGCTGATTGGGATGTGTATCACATGGTGAATTTTAAGTGTTTTGTTAGAAGGGAGAGAGGGATTGATGGAATAGTTCGTTGTATTGCTTGAGTCTCGTGTGCATATATATAGGAGTACAATGATCTATTTAGAGTACAATACAAGACAAGACAAATCCTAATCTATCTTATGTTTCCTAATGAATCAATATACTTAACATCCCCCCGAGGTCACAACGGTAGGGACGCAGACGGTGAGACTGGAGAAGAATCCGAAGGCAAGCCAACGGACACCCCCACACAGTCCTAATGGTCGACGCATCGCGGAAGTCGTGGCTGGAGTGAAAACCGACGAGGTTGCTCAAGCAAGGCGGTAGCCCTTTGTGTCGTTGTCGAGGTAGCCGAGAGCGTGGGTGGTGGAGCCGTGGTCGAGGTAGCCGTGGTCGAGGTAGCCGTGCGAAGAATGCGGTGGTCGATGTCGAGTCGGGGTAGCCGGTGTCGAGGAAGTCGCCATGGATCCACGGGCGCAAGGAGGCACCGGGTTAGCATGGGCGCAGTGATGTCGAAGTAGGGGTGCGCCGGAGACAAGATGGTGTTGACGAGGCGTCGCAGCGGGTTTGCCAAGCCCGGGGACATGTCGTGGACGAAGGCACGCACCGGTGTTGCCAGCACTAGGCATGCGTAGACGAACGAAGATGAAGTTGACGAAGCGCCGCACCAGGCTTGCCAGGCCCGGGGACACGTCGTGGACGAAGGCACGCATCGGTGTTGCCAGCACCGGGCATGCGTAGACGAGGGACCTGCACGAGCTATACGCCGTGTCGAAGAAGTCGGAGGGGCCAGCAGAGAAGAACTCGGCGACGATTGCAGCGTCCATCGCCGCGCGGCCAATGTCACCAATGGTGGTCTGAGTAGACGAAGTGGTCGGGGTAGATGACGGCGACGCTGACGACGGGCTGGTGCTGGACGAAGACGGAGGAGGTGGATGGGCGGCTGCAGCGGCTACAGGGGTAGCGGCGGCGGCGGCCAAAGAAGAGCGGCGGCGGCCTGACAGCGGCGACGATGGCTAGGTTAGGAGCGCGGCGGCGGTGCTCGAAGGAGGCGAAAAACCCTGACAACATGACAAAGACCAGCACAGACGGTAGCGTTCCCGCGCCAAGGGAGGCGGCGCAGCGCATACCGTGGGAGGTCAATGCACGGTGACAGCGGAGTGGACCGAGGGCCGTGGCGCTACGGCCCGAAGGGGCGACGCAGCGGCGGCGGGCAGGTCGAGGCGACGACAGGAAGACCTCGGGACGGCGGCGGGGATCGAGGGCTGCGGCGCTACGACTAGAAGGGGTGGTGCAGTGGCGAAGCGCGGGTCGATGCAACTGCGGGGACGGCCTCGGGGCGGCGGCTGGGACCGCATATCGCGGCACTACGGCCCGTAGGGGCGACACAGCGGCGATGCAGGAGTCGATGCAGCCGCGAGGAGAACCACGGGGCGGCGGCGCTGCGGCCTGACGGGGCGACGCAGCGGCAGCCCATTGCTCGATCGGCGGAGGGGCGCGCTGAACTCGGGGACAACCTTCACGGCACATGCGGAGGCGCACGCAACCCTCGGGCCAGGTTGGTCGCGCGGCGTAGATGGGGCGGATCGCGGCGGCGTAGATGGGGCGGATCGCGACAGCGAGGGGGTGATCAAGCCGATCGCGCACGAGGTCGGGGACGCCGCTCGATGGAGGCGTGGTGGCGGCAGAGTCCGGGATGAGGCCAGCGACGACGGACGGCGTGGGACGTCGTGCGAACGAGCGTGTCAGCACCGGCACCCGAGCAGCGAGGCCCGAGCGACCAACGGAGCAGTGGCGCCCGAGTTGAGGCATCCGACGAGCGTGACACAGCCGTCCCGACGCAGCCAAGGACGAAGCCGGCGAGGTAGACCGCCGGGCAGCCGTGCAGACACGGCGGAGGCGGGTGACGTGGATCGATGGGCGAGCCGTCGCATGGCGCGAGGCCGCCGGGTTGGGGCGATGCAGGTGTCCCGGTCGGAGCAAGGCGGTGACGGCCGGCGTAGATCGACGAGCGGTGCCGGTGTACGGACGACGGCCGTTAGGGCCGCCGCATCGTGCGAGGCCGTCCGGTCGGGGCGACTGGCGAGCAGATGCGCGGACGACGGCCGTGAGGGGCCGCCTGTCGCGCGAGGCCGCTGGGTCGGTGAAGAGGCCGACCATTCACGCGGTGTCGAAGTAGAGGCGCATGGGAGTCGACGGTGGCGGTGGGCGACGCAAACTGATCCAGTGGATCGGAAAACCAAAAAGTAGGCGTCGATCAAAGCGACCGGCGAGAGAGAGAAAAAAAACTGGATCAAAGGATCGGGAAAAATACTGTTTAGGCAGCTGGTCGACACGACCAGCGGACGAACCCTAGGTACGGGCGACGCAGCCCCGGCGGCGGTCGTGAAGTTTAGACACTTATTTTGGGATTGAGTGCTTCGTAATGTTTTTACATGATGAGATGCATGTTACAGGGACTATCATGCAGAAAGAGACAATGCGAGAGCCTTCTTCTGCTTTTTTTTTTTTGAGACATCTTCTGCTTATTTCCGTCAACGTGCGAGGCTATACCTCTGGACTGGGCTGGACCGGACTGGGCTGGGCTGCCAGCCCATGTAGAGGAGGGAGCTAGCTGGCCTGGCGTCCTGAACGGGCCCTAAATCTGGGACTTCGTCCCCTAAAAAAACTGGGACTTCGCCGGAAATTTGTTCAGATCGAGATATTCTTCCTGTAACCTCCGCATCGAGCACCGCCGGGAGAGGGCCGCCGCCGCCTACCAAGCTGAGGGTTGTGGGGGGTGTGAGCCGCCTGCAGCGCCGAGATCGAGCGCCACAGCCGCGTCGGGAAGGGCCGCCACTCCGTGAGGAACCGAGGGGATGGAGCCCCCCGTGGCCAAGAAAGCGACGGTGAGAATCGCCATGCTCCTGTCGCCGTTCTTCTACTACTACTCTCGATTTATGCGCCGTTTAGGAAATAGCCGAATCTGTAATCAAAACAGTGTAGTAGTTCTTCATTTGTGATCAGGCTAATTACAGAAAGCAGGGTTGATATCAACCCTTATTACCAGAGCAGACTCCTCAAGGATTTGGTGTAGTACTTGTTTCGGCCGGCGTTGCATTGTCCGCCGCGTCCTCCTCGACCCCGAACTAGGGCGGCATCGAGTAGTAGGCGCCTGCGGGTCTGGTGTATTGGAAGGGGATTGACACTGGCTGGGAGTAGTGAGATTTTTGGGGTGCTTTTGTGTGCTTTGGGATAACTCTGTGCTAGTTAAGGTCTTGTGTAGGTACTACTGTTTGTTTTTACGCTATGAATGTTTTGAGCCTCTGAATTTTGTTAACTGATAGTGACAAACTGATGACTGGATCCATATTTCTGTATGCAGCAACCAGAGGAGGAAGATAGGTTGAGCGTGCTGATGGATGATGTTTTACTGTCTATCTTGCGGAAAGTCGACATAAGCACCACTGTAAGGACAAGTTCGCTGTCAACGCGGTGGAGGAAGCTGCCCTGGCTGCTGCCTGAGCTCAGCATTGATGTCAGGCATTTCCTACCTGTTCCATGCCCAGACTCGATCACGGCAAATGACTGTCAGCAAGCTATGGTGGCTCTAACCAAAGCAGCCAAGTGTTTGCTTGCTAAACCTCACAGACAATCCACCATCACAACTCTGCAGCTTAAGCTCTACTTGATCAGCACTTTCTTGAGCGACATTGGCCCTCTATTAGGTGATGTGATCGACAGTGGTTTGCTGAAAGATTTGGACCTTTGCCTGCTTGATGATCTGAAACCTGGTGACTCTTCTGAGTTGCACATGATACAGCTCGCCAAAGACATGTATGGTTTCTTCAATGTCTACCCCAGTGTGTTTGGTTGCCTCACAAGACTTTCTCTGCATGGTGTTTGTTTTATCGAGTTGGATATGCACCATCTCCTGTTTGACTGCTGCACACAGCTGAAGCATCTAAGCCTCCATTATTGTGATGCTGGTCGCCGCTCTGTGTGGAAGATAGATGCACCAGACTCAAAACTCAGTGTTCTGGAAATCGACACATGTTGCTTTGAGAGAATTGAGTTGGTCTGCCTTCCAGAACTGGAGAAGCTCCATTGGGATACTTGGGTGTCTGAATATATCCCCTTGTTGTTTGGTGATGTCCCGTCTCTTGGGGAACTAAAACTCTCATCTGCTTTAACATACTATAATACAGTATTTAAATTAAGTGAGCTTCTACATGGAACCACAAGCATACATACTCTTACATTGGATTTCCAAGGAGAAAACGTATGTACCAGTTCATTTTTTGTATTCGCTATACTGTCACACATTTGTATTTTCTATATATGTTCAGAGCTATCTAGTTATATTATGTGATGGATGTGTATTTTGAATGATGGAGAACACACATAGCTGTAAATAATTTGATGACATACATCTCTATGCTTTTAAATTGTTTCTTATAGATGCTTCTGAACTGCTTTGTTCTTATTTTCTTTTAATTTTGTGATCAGCTTTGGATCCAACCTGAAATGAAGCAACTCTGCACCGCATTCAACAAGCTAAGGAAGCTGACTTTGCGTGGTATCTTTGTTGAATTTGACATTATATGGACAACAGCCTTCCTTGAGGCGGCACCCTCCATGGAAATATTAATTATTGAGGTAATGCTGTTTCAGTCTTATCATTCCAGTTTTGTTGTTTCCCTTTCATTTTGATGTTCTGTAAGCTTTTCTCCCTTTCACAATTTATGAGCACATTTCTACCTTCCATGTTTGTAAAAATTGAAGTGAGGGGTCCCTTCCTTTTACCCCCAAATCTTGTTGCCTTCCTTTTTCTTTCCTCGAACACGCAGCAAAAAATGCATGTTGTTGCTCATACATAATAAGAGAAGTGTTTTTTAATACTGGAATCCAACTGCATCTGTAACATTATTGTTCATGAAAATATAGGTATGGGACCATGCATGCAGCGCATTTGTGAACGATGAGGAGAGAATGTCGGTATTTGCAGAAAGGAAAAACCCTCATTGGGAGATGGACTTCCATTGCTCCAAGAACGGGCTACTGAAAGAGCTCCAGTTTGTCGGCTTTAGATCGCTAGAACAGCAGTTTGCGTTTATAAGGGCCTTGCTGGACCGAGCTCCCAACTTGCAGACGATACTTCTCAAAGGAGCCGAGCAATGCAAGTACTGCGATGCCCTTGATACCAAGTCGTGTTGTTCAACAGAGTCTTCCTTTCCAAAGAGTGAGGATGAGCAAGAACTGGTGGTGAGGCGAATCACAGATGGCAAATCCTCACCCCGGGTGATTTTCCATGAATGATCGTTTCCCTCGGGGATGAGCCGCCTTATGTAACGTCCTCTATGTTAGTCAAGCAGTTGCATGAAATTCAGGAGCTGTTATGTACCAGCCAATAACGTAGTATTATTTTTCTTTTCCATTGAGAATTGCAAATTAATAAGCGTACCTGACTCTTCTATATTTGCCCTTGCTTAGCATATTTCTGCCTGTTTGTTTGTTCAGATGATGTAAACTGTGATGTGATGTTCGATCATGCCGAGTATGCGAATGGACCTGGAGGAGATTGGCAACATCTACCGGAGGCACCTTGTGGCTTGGTTGTATGGAACCTATGTCTGTTTCTCTATCACAGACACAGGGCTGGTATAGTTGGGATGCAACAGCTTTGAAATTTATCAGGACTTGTGAGACCTGATAAAAGGAAACTGGCCAACACAAGAGCGCAAAAGGTGTAAGATAGGGTGTCCTTTGGATTCGATATACATCCAGGTTTAAAGTTGAGAGACAAAACTGTTTTTTCTGCCTCTATCTAGGCTTAAAGTTCAGTCAAAAGACACATCAATTTAGCTGTTTTTATGCAGCCATCTTGTAGATGCAGGCTGCAGATCATCCGGCCAAGAGTATTCTTAGGCTGGAGATAATAAACTGGAGGAGAGGATAGTACATTCCTATGATTTGATTACAGAGGAAAGCGCAAGACTCATTTGCAGAGTAAACAGACAAAGTTTCTCCTGCTCCGTCAGCACATTACCAACTAAAAATGGCAAGAAAACCGGATCACCATAATCCAGTACATTCATTCAGTTCAACAATGAATGGTCAAATCCCGCAAACAATAAAAAGCATATGAATGATCCAAGGTGACGTTTTTACGAGAGGTACAGTAGAATACACGACAAGTTTGTCCACAATAGTACCCAGGTTACATTTGACAGTACATATGTCTCATTTAACAGCAGATGGTCAAAACACATGTGACCATTCTGCTGCTGCATCTACCGGCGCAACCAGATGACAAATGCAATCCCGATCTTCGCCACAATACAACCAGTAGTAACAGCAGCATGCCCATACAGATTAATTGTACTTGGAAACAAAAAATTATTCCCAAAGTCAGAAAACCATTACAGCTACAGAACTAGTTGCGAACTAGAAAGAATTACTAGCCAGAACCATAAACTAAACTGGGGAACACCCAGAGGCTACTTAGTACACCACAGTCTGGAGAGGACGAAATATCATAGAAGAACATGGAGCGGACTGCGCTGTCTGGCACTGGCTGACCAAACTCGACCGCGGTCCAAGTTTCATCGGGATCTTCAGTTAGCCTCGCAAAATAAATGCAGTTACTCTTTCCTCCCCATCTTTACGGGCTCATGCAACAAAATGTAGGATTCCTTCTATCAGGGCTAACAAACAGAGCATAATTATCCAACTTCTCCAACTTCACCCACTTAGCTGGCTCGACAGAGAAGTTGAGGCGAGAGACCCTAAAGATTGCATTAGATGAGCCACCCAATCCGCCAGAGCTGGACCTTCGGTCAATCAAGAGAAGCATGTCACCACAGACCACCAACCATGAGTTCATAGGCACAAACTCCTTTTTAATTGCTATTTCTTGCATGCGGAACTCAGGTGTGAAGTGTATAGTGTGGAGCCTAAGGAGAGCATCTATGACAAAGATATCACCTTTGAAGAACACAATCTGATAGATGCGTTCATAATCAAGAGTAAGGGTGTGCTCTGACCAGGAGTTCGTTCCAACCTGCCACTCAAACATTGAATCTCTAGAGAAAAGGAGGAGGCGAGAGTTGGGTGAAATCAATGGGGCCGTAAGGATGCCTATGCCACAAAAGTACCCAAGATCATTGTTACGTGGGAGTTTGGGGGGCATCACCTTGCTACCAGTGTACACATCGACAAGGAGGCAGTGAACCTTGTAGGAGAAGATAAGATACCCATGCGAGCAGCCCAAATAGTGCATTTTATTTGGACTACTTTTAGGCACTGAACACGCAAGGGATGAGTTTTTCTTGCTAGGATCACTGAGCTGCCATTTGCAATTAGATAAAAGGATGGGCTTGATAGGGCCGCTATGTGGACGAACATAAGGACCATCTGGTTTGAAGTGGAGCGGCGGGAAGCTGAATGTATGCACAGAGAGAAAGGTAGAGACTGCAGCGCGCCAAGAGCGGCAGGTGCCAATGAATGCAAGGAAGTCATGGAATGAGTCAAACAGAGCAATAATTTCGTGAAGCATAATTTCTTGAAGCAGGCTGTCCACGAGATCTGCACAAACATGAGGTCCAGACAAAGGCAAGGAGGTAGAGGCTGAGGCAGTGGAGGCGTTCTTCGAGGTTCTCTCCACAGTAGTAACTTCTCTGCCACAGAAATTCAAGAATAGTGGATCAAAATAAAGAACTAAAACATAATTAGAGTTAATAAATACTTCAGGAGTTAAAACAGTACGAGAAATGCAGTAGGCTTTAGCTGAACAATAAGGCAAACATGAGTGTCAACTGAGACATGCCAAACTTCAATCAAAAGAAACTACTCTGGAACCACCTACACCTTGACTTTGTTTTTCTAAAATAACATACTCTAGCTATAATATCTTTGTGACATCGGAGGCGCGGCGGTGGGCGTGGCGGAGCCATCGGAGAAGAGGAGAGGGAGGGGCGGTGAGGGAGAGAGAGGAAGCGGTGGAAATAGTGCGTCTGGGCGGTGACAGGAGAGTGGGAGGCGAGTAATGAGATGTCGCCTCCGTCTCCCGTGCTGCCCAAGGCGTGCAACTGCCTCGCACGCGTGGCCGTGCCCGGCCATGCTCGCGAGAAACTGCCGATTCGGTAGTTTCCGCCGGGCCAGGCTGCAGGTTGCTTTAAGGTCCGTGCGGGCCTCAAACCGCATGCAGCCCAAGCAACCAAACAGGCTGCGTCCATCCCGCGCGGGCCTGGTTGGGCTGCATGCGGGCAACCAGACACGCCCTAAGAAACGGGTTGCATTCGCCATGCTTTTCTAATGCCAAATACTGTAGTTTTCGGGTGTTTAAGATCTTTTAGGGAAACAATTTCGTGTGCTAGAAGTCGAATATCTTATGAAATACTCCAGTACTACTGTATTCGCCATGTTCCAGGATCGGTTACAGGTTCGCAAATTGTTCTTGTAGGAAAGCTGTTGTTTATTAGGAGTTTAGGACTTCAGACATCGTGACTAGTCAGAAGTCAGAAGACATGTATTGCTTGTTGGTTTGGATTGCCAAGCATCACATCACATGCCCAGAGCCCTTTGGCTTTGGGTCAAGTCCACTCCTCCAAAAAATATGGTTCGTCTTCGTCAGCCATGATTTTAATCTGAATACGACCTGCAAGATAAGCTAAACTAATCAGTTGAAAATTGCAAGAGTGATCCAGATCTAGACTCCACCCCAATTAAAGGGCCAAGCTAAGCTACCTAGCTGCTCTTCATTCTTATCCCTTCTGGCTCTAGCTCATTGCAGCGCACCGCAAGTCGTCTTCTCAGGTAAACCAGCTCATGTACGTTCCCTTCTGTATTTCGCCCAATAATACAGCTTCTGACCAAATTCTTGCTCGGATGTGCAATTCTTCACAGCTCGAAGCCCACAATGTCATCACCACCATCGGAGCCGCTTTCTTCTTTTGGAACACCAAACTTTCCCTTTCAGGTGTGATTTAACAGTTTCAACTAGCTCTCTGGTTAATTATATACTCCATCCGTTTCTAAATATTTGTCTTTCTAGAGATTTAAACAAGTGACTACATACGGATGTATATAGACATATTTTAGAGTGTAGATTCATTCATTTTGCTTCGTATGTGGTCACTTGTTGATATCTCTAAAAAGACAAATATTTAGGAACGGAGGGAGTATACAACAAGATCCTAGTTAATCAGTAGTGCCATGGTTCTACATGTAGCTTTTGATCCCCATATCTTCACTGTACATATTGCATACGAAAGTTATCTTATCCAGACCGATTTTTATTTCTTAGTTGATAAAGGAATTTTATTTCTAAGTCGATCAAGTTGTTCATCATGAAGTCTATAGCTGAAGAAAATACAAGCTGCACAACTTGTACATTTGTACAACTAATTCCACATAATTTTTAAACTATTTAACTACCTAGATTTTGTTGGATACCAAATCGATTTCAAGATTGCTGACTTAGAATTAATAATTTCTCAATCGACATAGAAGTAGATAGTCTTTGCTGTAAAACTTCGAGGGGTTAAGAAAGTACTGCCGTGCTCGTAACTACTTCTATCTGCAAGGCTTTTCAATTTATGTAAAGTATTTTTTTTGCAGGCTAATTATGTGAAATATCAATGACACTCTTACATGCTCATTGCTCCCACAGGTCAACTCGCAAGGTACGAGTGGTGAGTCAAGGATGCCAGGATATAATTTTTTCAGGCAAGCTACATGTGATTTTTCGCAACTAATTGGCAGGGGCCAACTTGGGAAAGTTTACAAGGTATTCCATTACCTTACAGGCCTACATAGCATCTTCGACTTTTGTTGTCAAATACTCTTGTACTTATATTCTTTCCTATTCTCAAGACAAATGCAACAACAGACATTCAATAGGAGTATTTTGTTTCTGCTGATCTCTTGGTTTTGTAACTTCCTTAGGTCATCTTCAACAAGTTGTACTTGTTAATGAGGGGAGGTAGGAAATTGTTAGCTTATGATTGTACTCATAGGAATTAAAATAAAATAAAATCCTATGATCCAAATGACGATTGTGTGAGAAAAACCAAATGAAAATCCTTCAGAAGTTCTATAGAAAAATCCTACAATCCAAAGACGCCTGGGACATCAGATTTTTTGTGATGTAGAAGAAAAAGGTAACATTACTTGAAATTTTAGTGGCTTTGAATTTCTAGGTTACCGAGAGCAGCGCTGGACTGGCTGCTGTGGCATGTGCTAAAATAAATGTTTTTACTGCTCTGGGGCTGAAGAGCTAACTTAGGGTTTCTTTCCTCCTGTTTTTCTTAATGGTGGTAGTTTTAGGGTTTAGACAAGATACTGACATGCACATGATATTCAACGGAGTTCACAAATGCAAGGGTAAAACCAACGGCATATTGGCAAGAAAATGTGTTCACTAAAGTAGTGATCTAAACGTTCTTATATTTCTTTAAAGAGGAGTAGCTTACAAACAAAATTACATGTCTGAAGCCAGTTTTGCAAACAAACAGTTTGTTAGGGGTAGATAAGCAATTTTTTCGTGCAACGAACTCTTGTATATTAGGACACCTGTGAGAAATCAAATTTCTCATGAGGGGCTAGCATGTCTACTTAATAAGGTCTTGATAGTTTTAGTAACAAGGTGTTGAACATGAATCTTCTCCGAGTAAATAGCATGAATCTACCACAATTCAGGCTAGGTTTCCGAAAAACTATCGCTTTTGGAAAATTTCTTAATACCTACCACTGTTGTGGTTTTTGATTTCAGAAATCTACCATGTCGCATAGATGACTATATATGTTGGTAACATTAAGCGTGATTACACAGCTGGTGTCCACTCGTTAGGTTGACAATTAGCTTTGAACATTAGGTTGACCGTTCACAGGTTATGACAGATGGGACCCAAATATTTTTTTAAAGGCAATCAGGTACCTACATTAAAAGCAATCAGGTCCTTTGCAAAAAATTTAAAAAGCAATCAAGTCTCTGAAAAATAAAATAAAAAGCAATCAAGTCCCCGACGACGAGCTCGTCGCCGTAGCCGATGTGGGCATCGGCCGGCCTTCAGCGCTGCACTGGAGCAGTAGCCGCCGAAAGCAGCAGCAACATGGGCAAGCAGCAGCACCGTGGAGCAGCAGCGACAAGCAGTAGTGGAGGCATCAGCAAGCAGGAGCAGCTCGAGGAGGGGATGGGAGGCCGCGGCGGCCGAGGGCCAGTGTCCGTCATGGCGCACGGGGCGCAATGCGGGCTTGCTCAGATGGGGGCGGGGCAAGGAAGGGAGAGCTGGAAGGGTGTGGCGGAGCTCCAGCTCGCCGGTGAAGGTCGTCGGCTGGGCGGAAGCTCCTGCAGTGGGAATTGGGGATTTTGTCTTTTTTCATTAGGAATTTATAAGCCCCATGTGTAAGTTAACAGTCAACAAGCAGTCAAACAAATGGTTCACTTATGTGTGGGCCTCAGCTGTCATAAGATGGGTTAACCTTAATTAAACCGGTCATCAGTGTAGTGTGGTAGTTTTTTAAAATCAAAAAGCACAGAAGTGGTAGGTATTAGAAATTTTTCAAAAAGCGGTAGTTATGCTATTTACTCATCTTCTCCCTCCTCCTTGCTGCCACAAAGTAGGTTGAAGCATAAATCTAATTAACCCAGCTGTTGAATAGGCACATCTTCCAACCGGAGAAGTGGTCGCTGTGAAGCTGCTCTATCAGATGACAGGGTTTGACGACAAGAGATTCTCGAATAATTGTACACAACTTATGAGCACCAACCACAAGAATATTGTGAGATTATTGGGCTATTCATATGAAGAACATGAAGAATCACATGTGCACTATGGGACAGCCATATGTGGTGTATACATACGCAGGTTAATCGGCTTCGAGTATGTGCCTGGTGGAAATCTTTCCAATTTTATTTCAGGTGCGTGAGTGGTCTAGCACGTGTATTTATTTGCTCAACATATAATAAAAAATAGCCTCAAACATTTGCATTTTGAAAACAATTCTCTTCGGTCCCGCAGATCAACGTCTTGGATGGAGTATACGCTTCAAAATAATAAAGGGGGTCTGCGAGGGTTTACAATACCTTCATGAAGCTGGCATTGTGCACTCTAATCTCACCCCAGGTAATATTTTGCTAGATGGTGAGAAGATACCAAAAATCACAGATTTCGGTTTATCTCGGATGTTCAAGCCAGTAAACAAGAGAGCCACAATGAGTAAAACTATTTCTTATGGATGGTGGGGGTAAGTTGATGTTTCCTTGAAACACAATTGTTTGATCGACTAACTTTGGTTTTCTTTACTCTCACTTTGTATGTATCATTTGTGTTATGATGCAGTATGATACGTGAAGGAGTGGTGTCAAAAAGGTCTGACATATTTAGCTTGGGTGCTCTAATTAAAGTTATATTGACTGGAAGTACGGAAGAATCGGACATTAATTGCATGGACGGTCCTGAATGTGTTGAGCATGTACGAATAAGCTCTTTGCTTATTTAAGTTTTGAGATTATCAAGTATACGCTGTTACAAAGTGTACGCTAAATATAGTGTCTGTAAAGGAAAAAGTCTGAAATTGCTACTAATTAAAGGTTTCTCTTGATGACTTTGTTCTTCACCCTGTGCTCCGCAAAAGATTTCATTTCAAAACTTGACACTTGCTGATGTATACATGCTTGTGCACTCTCTTTGAAGGTACACAAATACTGGAGGAAACGGCTACAAGAGATAAGGAGATATCCCTCATTTGAAGCAGATTGCAAACAAGTGAGGGCTTGTATCGAAATCGCAGTAGACTGCATGCACAATGACCAACAGCAAAGGCCTCTGATTAACAATATCGTTCGTAAACTATATGAAGTAGAAGCTAAGGGAGATTACCCACCATCACAGATGGGACAGGTATGAACATTCTAGATTTGGGCTGAATGCTGACTATTGTACATAAAAGCTTTAGGTACAACTTGCATACATAGGATAATTATAGGATGCATGGTGAAAAATTGTACTGAAGTCCTTAATTGACATACACACGTACCATAGTCACCCATGTTTTAGTTTTCGACATAGTCATCAGTATGTTAATAATTAGAAGAGCAGTTCATATCCACCATTTCTAACTTCAAATATTTTGGTGTCATCTAAAAGGGCATTCATGGTTTTGAAGTAAGGAAAATGTCATTAAAAGAGTTGGAACAGATCACGAGTAATTTCTCTGAAAAACTTGGTCATGATGACTTCGGTGCTGTTTATAAGGTACAGTTAAGCGTTGCCTCTTTTTCAATGTTCATTAAGTGCAGATTCCAAAATTTTCCACGTATTAATAATAGCAGTTGAGCAGGGAAGGATTGGAGGTGGGGAAGTGATAGCTGTGAAGAGATTCGATGAGAGATTAAGAAAACTAGAGGATCAATTTGAGAGAGTGGTAAATCTTATGAGGCTCAAGCACAAAAATATAGTACGACTGATGGGCTACTGCTACGAGCCAACACAAGTACCAGTTCCTGATGAAAAGAATCCAGAAAAGACAATGTGGTGGAATATTATAGAGAATTTGGTTTGCTATGAGTTTTTGCCAAACGGAAGTCTGGACATGATATTAAATGGTATGGGTAAGAGGGTATGACAACTCAGGATAGCTCTGATTACTTTCCACTTCTCTTTACCTCTTACTTGCTTGGTGCAGACAAATCTTGCAAACTCGATTGGCAAGCTCGTCATAAAATAATACATGGCATTTGTGAGGGGTTACATCACCTTCACGTGGAATGCCAAGATGCGCCCATTGTCCATCAGGGTATAAAACCTACCAATATTTTGTTAGATGATGGCATGGTTCCAAAGCTAGGAGATTTCTACACTTCAATGGCTGTCACGCCAAGGTAACCAACGGTTCAGAAAATTCATTGAGAATCTGGGATCAACTGGTAACCGGCCGGCTCAACCCTTTAAACTCACTTAACTTAAGCACTGAAATCTGAAATACTAGTAAGCCGGGAAAGCAAGTTGAATACTGGCCCGCTTTAAGGAGAAATGAGAATGTGCCACTGGTTTTGTGGGTGCAATGCTGCTTCGCAGGAATCCATTTCCGCCTTCATATTTTGTGTACTTCTATTCGAGTCCCATGATCTTTCAATAATGAAACATTCGAATGTTTGTTGTGCAGATGTTACATAGCACCAGAGTCCATGGACAACGGTAAAATTACACTCAAGTCGAATGTATACAGTCTGGGTGTTATGATACTAGAGATCTCGACCAGAGATAAGTGTCGTAATGAAGAATCCTCAAGCCGGTCTTATATCAATAATGTAATGCTTCAGAAACTAACCTTGGATGAAAGAGTTATTGAACACAGAAAATGATGAATTAATTGCCTTTTGTAAATATTGTTACATAGTACTTCTTACCTTTTTTCTATTTGATGTTTTGGACTTTGCATGCTTAAAAGCACAAGGCAGCCACATGCTCCTACTAAAAATCTATCTTTTCTATCACTAATTAATTGTGCTTGTCGCCTAGATCAGCCCCTCTTAGCGACTGACAAACTAACAACAATATAGTCTTTAAATATCGCTTGTCACAAAGTCTTGAATAGTGTACAGTAAGTAATCCTGTTTCACCAAATCATATATACACAGTTTTCATTCAAATAGATAAAGGAACAAGAAAATATATTTATTAAAGAAGAGGGAAACATCTTATTTTTTGTCTGATATACAGATAAAAGTGCATATGACTCTGACAAAGCTGCTTGTTCCAATGAATCAGGTGCTAAAAAGTCGGACGCAAAATTCCTACGTTGCATCAAAGTACCCTTCACTTGAAGCGGGTTTCATCCAACAAGTGGAGAGTTGGATTATAATAGGGCTAAAATGTGTGGAGATCCAACCTGAAAGTAGGCCTACTATAGGGCAAATAATGCATTTTCTTAACACGGAGTCTTCCAATGCCGAGGTACTACCGTCAGATTTTACTAATTCTCTTAATTTTAAAAATTTGCATCTCATAATTCCCAAGTCAAGTAGTCAGCATATTAATCAATTAATGGCAGGAACATCTGTAATCTGAGAGGAACCACACATGGCTAGTGTCTGAGCTCAGATATTTAAACTAGCTCGATGAAGTTTGAACCCATTTTGACATGTGAGACTATAAATTTTGTTGTATCCCATAACCATCATGGTCCAATTAGGCAGGATTAGTAAATATTACGTGGATTGAAATACTGTTCTGCGATAGAATATTCCGAGGGTTGCTGGTTCAATTTGTTGTTGCTTTGTTGCGATATGTCATTTCATCTTGTTTCACCCTTGTTGGAAAACCTGGATGTGTTATCTGTGTATCAGGTTTATACATTGTAATCCTTTTTTTCCTGGATAGTTTTACCACTGGGGGGAATTCAGACTTTCTTCTGAAAGCACCATCACCTTATGGCCTTCTTCAGGTTAGTGATATCCCAAATATTCTTATTACCCGTGTGTTATATTTAGAAACGATGTATCAATTCCACTTCCACAAGAAGGAACTGATACCATATTGGTCTCTCATTAGTGGAAAATCACCATGCGGACTCGCTTGAGTGTGGCTATCTCCGGTGGGCTATACCACCTCAAGATCCACCATTGAGTCACATATTTTTCATCATCTAGTACAATGATACACAATATAGAGACGAAACATACATGAATCTCAAGCCACATAATCTGGCGGTGGGCTATACCCCAAGATCCACCTTTGATTTCTGCATTGAGATTCACATATTTTTCACCATCTTCATTTTAGCACATAATGATTTCACGTCTTAATGACGTAAATCCTACAGTGTTGTCATCTGCAAAACAAGGTTAACACGGTCTCAATTATATTGTCACTTAATTGTTAATTCATTTTCATTGTCTAACATGCATAAAGATGAATTAAAGCAATCTAAATATGAATTGTTCTGCCATAGTTAGTGCCTTGATGAACAGTGTACATTATAAAATGTGTAAATCTGAAAGCACAACC
>NC_057807.1:686910437-686918414 GCF_018294505.1 Triticum aestivum | reverse complement strand
GTAAATGGTATGGAGTACTAGTTAGCATGCACATACACAGTAAACACCAATATTATTTTTTGCAGATATTCTAATTCATCGGGTTGGTGGAATACTAAATGCTTGCTCAAAATTCCACATGAACAAGGTGCTTGGCATGAGTGCCAGTTTTCTTAGGGATAATTTATAGCTGGGCACTTGGGCTGGAATGTAAAACAGGAGTGGGTTGCTACAATACTGCAGAAACCTTTTTCAAGGAAACTTCTAAATTACATTTGATCGAACTTATTATATATGGTCATTATAAGCCACATGTGGCATTAAAAATTCATGATTCAAGGTGTTGAAACAGTTCATTTTGAATTTTAATAGAAATTTCTTGTTTACGAACATCATGTCGTACAAGTTTACACTGAGAAACTATATTAATGTGTACTTGAGTTATTTGAGAGGTTTTTTCTATTTTAGAAATGGCTGATCATGCAAGTGAACTGGCTGTCCTTGAGAGCATGTTGAGTGATGCGAGTGTAGAGCCCACAAGGCTATCATATTCACTTATCAAATCCATTACAAGAAATTTCTCTCAAGTGATTGGCCGTGGTGGGTATGGAGTTGTTTACTTGGTATGATTTGTTCTTGATGGCCCCATAAATGATAAATTTGTACAGTATATATTTGCTTGGAGTAAAATGTTAATGCCAATCCTGATGCTATGTAAAACAGGGATATCTTCCAAATGGCAAAGTCGCTGTGAAGAAGCTTTCCATACTGCAGGAATTTTCTGATGAGCAATTTCTTGACGAGATCAAATGTTTGAAAAAGGCAAAGCATAATAATATAGTCAGATATCTAGGCTATTGTGCAGATTCACACGGTGAACTGTTGGAATTCAATGGAAGAAATGTGATAGCAGAGGTGCCACAGAGGTTGCTCTGCTTTGAGTATGCTCCTAATGGGAACCTTCAATATTATATTAAAGGTGCAAAGCTTCACGAACATTAATATCCCCATCTGTATTTATTGTATAATCAATACTAGCTTTACAGTTTCAAAATCATTACCTTAGGTGTTTCCAATCATGTATGTATTGCTTAATTTTGGAGCAGGATCCAACTTTAGATCATGCCTTAAAAAATGAACAATATCTATAATCAATCTCAAAATTAAATGTAGCTCACAGTTACTGCCCCTTCTTTCTGTACAACACAAAATAGTTCCTCATGGGAGAGTAACATTTGTCAAACCATCTAGCGTAGTAAGTATTTAAAAATAAATAAATCAGATTGTAGCAATATGTTGTGAAATTCGCATGTATTGTTGGTTACATGTTGTTAGTATCTCTTCGGAATGTCACTTGTAGATTGGGAAGTGTACCTAAATTTATGTGTTTTGTTTACAAGCTAATTCTTAGGGATAGATAAAAAAATTGGATGTACCAATCAAAGTTGTCAGTTATTGCAATATACAACCTAAAGATCTGTCTTCGACCACTCCGTTGTCTCACATCTCTTTCCTCAAAGGCTATCTTGCAAATAAAAATTATATGGAAGGCAAGCAGGTTCTAAAATACAAATGCTCTTTTATCACCTTTGCAGAGAAATCTCATGGAGACAACTGGCAAATACGTTACCAATTGATTAAGGGGATTTGTCTTGGTTTACAGTATCTTCATAATCAGCGCATTAATCATTTGGATCTGAAGACTGAGAATATTCTTTTGGATGCTCAGATGGAGCCAAAAATCACTGACTTTGGTTTGTCAAGATTCTTCGATGACGGGCAATCCAGACAGTTTACTAAAATCATCCGTGGAACACTGTAAGCTAAGCCACTTTGAGTGTTTTTTTCTTCTCGATGTCAAGTAAGTAAAATCTTCTTTATGTCATATTTACTCAAGTTGATTATTATATTGTCACGCAGGGGGTGGATGGCACCAGAAATCATAAACAATGGGGAAATGTCATTCAAGGCAGACATATATGGTCTGGGTAATATACTCATTAAACTATTAACGAGGAATAATGACGATGACTCCGACAATGTAAGCAGAACCTACATAACCATATCGGACGATATTGTTTAATTATGGAAAATTTTACTATTCTATACTACAATTTAGTGACATAAAATAGGGGGATTTGAAAAAAAAATGTTACATAGTAGTTTGTTCTTTGTTAAAAATAGCATGTCTTGTATCAATGTGTTATGTGGTCTAGCTGTAGCAACAACTAGTTGTCAAAGCTAATTGTTGTGATCTGACGACAATCAGTGTGCATGCAGTCTAATTGTATCAAGGAAGACAAAAGTTTCTTAGTTTGTTGTTATATGGAGACACAAAATAACAATAATTAGATATTTACATTTACACGGCGTGAGGTGACTTATTGTGACCAAAACTAACTAGTTGTCAGTTTTGACTTTGGCGAAAGAAATGTCTGGAAATGATGTGTATTGACTATTACTCTATAAGTACTCTCACTTCATTCATCATATGGATGTTGATATGTTTACTGTATGTTTGAACTTTGCAGTGGCAGAAATCACTAGAGGTGGGCTGCACACAAGAGAAAATGTGCGTTGAAATAGCTCGAAAGTGTGTCAAGTATGACCAGTATGAGAGGCCCACGGTAGATGACATTGTCCATATGCTGAATGAGACGGAGGACACTGTCCAAGATGAGTCGTCTCTTTTTATCCAACAATGGGGAAACGACCCATCACCGATGGCTTTCCATGTACTACAAGGTATGGCCATTCAAGGCAAAGATAAATATCGCTCGAATCTCTTGTTGTATAATTATTATATATTGGGATTTATTTGGTGTATATGAGTTACTCCTTCTCTCTCAATTTATAAGGTGTGCGCGTACCCCTAGGTCATCAATTTGACCAACCTAATAGAAGTCATATATTACAAAAAACATATCATTATAAACTTCAGATGTTCTATTTTCAAATGATATAATTTTTGTGTTATATAGTTTATATTACGGTGATAAAATTGACAACCTAGGTATACGCGCAGGACTTGTAAACTGAAACGGAGGGAGTAGTTACACTCATTTTTTGGCGCATATGAGCATTTGAGACTGTTTGTTACTCTTCCTGTGTTGTCTTGTGACGAAACACTTGGCTGGTCTGCAGAAGGGGCACCGCGAAGAGATGCCATTCAGGACTTCCAACTGGAGTCCACCCTGCTTGAAGACTGAAGACGCCAAGAGACTTCTCTCCCAGTGGATAAGCCGTGCTTGTGACTTTGATACGGTGATCTATTTTCTATTTCGAGCTGTTCAGAGTGCGAGTTTGTCCGAGACTGCTCGGCTCATCAAACCTACTCCCTCCGTTCCGAATTACTTGTCGCACGTGTTCCGAATTACTTGTCGCACGTATGGATGTATCTAGATGTATTTTAGTTCTAGATACATCCATTTCAGCGACGAGTAATTTGGAACTGAGGGAGTAGCTACTTGGTCTCAGTGCTTCTTGGTTGTATCACTACCTACACCTTTTCCCTTTCGGGATATAGTGGGGTGCTTGTTTTGGTCGCCTCTGAACTTTGCATGGGCTGTTTGCCGGGCCCCTTCTTCTCCTATCTACTCCGTATATACGTATGAATTCCTCCTGCATGGTTTGATATTTTTTTTTGGTTTAAACTGTTCAGCCGCGGTGTCGCCTCTGTTTTCCTCCGTCTCTATGGTCTCTCTGCTTGCTTACTTGCTTGCCGGACATCAGCACCAGTACTCAACTTGTGATGATGCATGCGGTACATGTTTGTTGTTCAGAACGGCATACGTCTTTTTCCCGTGATTTAAATCCATTGATTAGCGAGGATAAGCAAGCTTTAAAAGGGAGGAAAATGATCATCTAATTCTATGCTGTCAAGATGTAGTATGCCATTCAGACAAAAAGTGTCGTTGTCGAGACACGCGATCGAGCAAGGGAGATCAGAGAGAGAGCGCGATGAACACGAACGAGGGAGAGAGAGTGGTTTTGTGCCGCCGTCAACTGCGCAGCTTTTTTGTTCTGTTTCATTCCTTTATGAGATTACACAAAGAAGCTAACTACCTCCCGGCCGAGCTGCCATGATCAGCGTCTGTCGCCCCATCCAGCGACTGCGTCACATAGCTCAAGCCAACGACCGGGAGAGAAAGAAGGAGAGGAGAGGGGCGTGCTAGATGCAGCTCTCCACTACGTGCGTGCATGCGCATGTCACATCTGACCATGCACAAGCATTATTTGAACAGCAAAAGAGAACTACGTTGAATGCATGAGATCAGTCTAGGGAAAACATTTCACCCCCCTAATCTCATTGCTCCAAGCTGATCACCCCAAGTCTCTGTCTCATCTCGATGAAATTAACTCGTCTCAGCGCCTTGGTGAGTGCATCAGCCAGTTGATCTTGTGTACCCACATGATCGATCTCCACTTGCTCCTTGTCCATGCAATCCCTGACAAAGTGGAACTTCACGTCTATGTGTTTGCTTCAGTCATGGTGGACTGGATTTTTGCTCAAAGCTATGGCTGACTTGTTGTCTACTTGCAGTTTGAACCTCGCAGGTGAGACCCCAGTTATATCCCCCAACAGCCTGCTCAACCACAACCCTTGACATGTCGCAGCAGCAATGGCCACATACTCCGCCTTACATGAAGAAAGAGCAACTATCTTCTGCTTCTGAGAACTCCAGGTGATCAGATTCTTGCCAAGGTAGAAAACATGCCCAAAAGTGCTCTTGCAGTCGCCGACGTCGCCGGCGTGGTCGCTGTCGCTTCCGAGCAGTCTGGCGGTGCACTGGCCTCTCTTGTAGCTGCAGCCATAGTGTTTGGTGCCCTTTACATACCTCAGAATTTGCTTGACTGCTGCCCAGTGATGTGTGTTGGGCTTCTCCATGAACCGACTGACGATGCCGACAGAATGTGCTACGTCAGGCCGGGTGTTCACCAGATAGCGCAGGCTCCCAGTCACCCTGCGATACAGAGTGGCATCAAAGGGCTCACCGTCATCTTCTTTCTTGAACTTGAGGCGACATTCCATAGGTGTGTGACAGCTGTTGCAGCCCACCATGTTAGCCATCTCCAATATCTTCTCAGCATAGCTCTTCTGACTAAGTGCAATGCCATTGCTGCTTTGCTCCACTTCTATGCCCAAGTAGTAGCTCAGCTTGCCAAGATCGCTCATTTTGAAAAGTTGTTGCATCTGTTGCTTGAAGGAAGCTATGTCCGCTGCATTTGTGCCAGTGATAATCAGATCATCCACATAAACTGCCACCAGCAGGTACGAGTGCGCGTCGCCGCGTCGGTAAACGACATGTTCCAGCGGACTACGCACGAAGCCGAGAGCAGCCAATGACTCGTCCAGCTTTGCATACCAAGCGCGCGGGGCCTGATGTAGTTCGTACAGTGCCTTGCGAAGGCGCAACACACTTTCCTCCTTGCCGGCGACCTCGTATCCCGGCGGCTGAGCGACAAATACCTCCTCTGAGAGATCACCATTGAGAAAAGCAGACTTCACGTCCATGTGATGAACTTCCTAGCTGGAGTGTGCAGCAAGAGCCAGCAGCAGCCGCATGGTCTCTATGCATGCAACGGGAGCAAAAACCTCCTCAAAATCCACCCCCTGATGACGCTGGACATACCCCTTTGCGACGAGGGTAGCCTTATGTTTGACAATGTTGCCCGCCGGATCACGCTTGAGGCGATATACCCACTTCAGGCCGATCGCTTTGTGTCCAGCTGGGAGAACAGCGCTGGCTTCAGCAGCCGCGCTAAAATACAGCCTGCGCGCGTAGCTCCAGCGACGTGCTAAAATGCAGCGCGCGCGAGCAGCCCACGCATGTCACATTTGTTGCATTTTGGACACAAAATAAATTTCACATAGATAAAAAAACGATACAAAGTTCATAGCATAGATAGATAAAACAGAACTACAGTGCAACTACATAAAATTAAACTACGGTGCAACTAGATAAACTATGGTGCAGCTAGAACTACTCCGAGTCCTCATCATCATCCTGATCCTCCGTTGTGTTGTCCGAGGTATCGATCCATATGTCGTCCCAACGTTCATCGTCTGACGTGAAGATCCACCTCCCACCTGCTTCAACCATATCGCACTGCGATATCACCAATGCCTTCCGCCGACACCGGTCCGTCCGCTCCCCGCGGCGCCTTGCCGTCCTCTCCGCCCAGTAGGCGCGCTCATTGGCGACGTCCTCCGGATGGCGCTGGCGCCACTCTGCCATGGCTCGCTCGTCCTCCTCGGCAATGAGGAGGCGGCGCTGCCGCCGAAGGTGGTCCGCACGATCCTGGTGTTGGGGAACGTAGTAATTTCAAAAAATTTCCTATGCACACGCAAGATCATGTGATGCATAGCAACGAGGGAGAGAGTATTGTCTACGTACCCAACGCAGACCGACTGCGGAAGCGATGACACGACGTAGAGGAAGTAGTCGTACGTCTTCACGATCCAACCGATCAAGCACCGAAACTACGGCACCTCCGAGTTCGAGCACACGTTCAGCTCGATGACGATCCCCGGACTCCGATCCAGCAAAGTGTCGGGGAAGAGTTCCGTCAGCACGACGGCGTGGTGACGATCTTGATGAACTACAGCAGCAGGGCTTCGCCTAAACTCCGCTACAGTATTATCGAGGAATATGGTGGCAGGGGGCACCACACACGGCTAAGGAACAGATCACGTGGATCAACTTGTGTGTTCTAGAGGTGCCCCCTGCCTCCGTATATAAAGGATGGAGGAGGAGGAGGCCGGCCAAGGCAAAGGTGCGGCCAGGATAGGGAGTCCTACTAGGACTCCAAGTCCTAGTAGGAGTCCACCAAGAGGGGAGGAAGGGAGAAGGAATAGGAGGAGAAGGAGAGGTGGCCGGCCCCCTTTTTCCCTAGTCCAATTCGGACCAAAGGGGAGGGGGGGCGCAGCAGCCTTTTTCCTCTTCCCACTAAAGCCCATCAAGGCCCATTACTTCTCCCGTAACTACCCGGTACTTCGAAAAATACCCGAATCATTCGGAACCTTTCCGATGTCCGAATATAGTCGTCCAATATATCGATCTTTACGTCTCGACCATTTCGAGACTCCTCGTCATGTCCCCGATCTCATCCGGGACTCCGAACTCCTTCGGTACATCAAAACTCATAAACTCATAATATAACTGTCATCGAAACCTTAAGCGTGCGGACCCTACGGGTTCGAGAACAATGTAGACATGACCGAGACACGTCTCCGGTCAATAACCAATAGCGGGACCTGGATGCCCATATTGGCTCCTACATATTCTACGAAGATCTTTAATACTACCAGGACTAAGTTCATGATAAATTAAAGTTCAATTAATCATATTACTTAAGAACTCCCACTTAGATGACATCCCTCTAATCATCTAAGTGATCACGTGATCCAAATCAACTAAACCATGTCCGATCATCACGTGAGATGGAGTAGTTTCATCGGTGAACATCATTATGTTGATCATATCTACTATATGATTCACGCTCGACCTTTCGGTCTCCGTGTTCCGATGCCATATCTGTATATGCTTGGCTCGTCAAGTATAACCTGAGTATTCCGCGTGTGCAACTGTTTTGCACCCGTTGTATTTGAACGTAGAGCCTATCACACCCGATCATCACGTGGTGTCTCAGCACGAAGAACTTTCGCAACGGGGCATACTCAGGGAGAACACTTCTTGATAATTTAGTGAGAGATCATCTTATAATGCTACCGTCAAACAAAGCAAGATAAGATGCATAAAAAGATAAACATCACATGCAATCAATATAAGTGATATGATATGGCCATCATCATCTTGTGCTTGTGATCTCCATCTCCGAAGCACCGTCATGATCACCATCGTCACCGGCGCGACACCTTGATCTCCATCGTAGCATCGTTGTCGTCTCGCCAATCTTATGCTTCCACGACTATCACTACCGTTTAGTAATAAAGTAAAGCATTACATCGCGATTGCATTGCATACAATAAAGCGA
>NC_057807.1:686909917-686910427 GCF_018294505.1 Triticum aestivum | reverse complement strand
CGATAACTTGGTTACAAAACATGATCATCTCATACAATAAAATTCAGCATCATGCCTTGACCATATCACATCACAACATGCCCTGCAAAAACAAGTTAGACGTCCTCTCATTTGTTGTTGCATGTTTTACGTGGCTGCTACGGGCTTAAGTAAGAACCAATCTCACCTACGCATCAAAACCACAACGATAGTTTGTCAAATAGACTCCGTTTTAACCTTCGCAAGGACCGGACGTAGCCACACTCGGTTCAACTAAAGTTGGAGAGACAGTCGCCCGCAAGCCATCTATGTGCAAAGCACGTCGAGGGAACCGGTCTCGCTAAAGCGTACGCGTAAGGTTGGTCCGGGTCGTCTCGTCCAACAATACCACCGAACCAAAGTATGACATGCTGGTAGGCAGTATGACTTGTATCGTCCACAACTCACTTGTGTTCTACTCATGCATATAACATCAACATAAATAACCTAGGCTCGGATGCCACTGTTGGGGAACGTAGTAATTTCAAAAAA
>NC_057807.1:686898138-686909907 GCF_018294505.1 Triticum aestivum | reverse complement strand
TTCCTACGCACACGCAAGATCATGTGATGCATAGCAACGAGGGAGAGAGTATTGTCTACGTACCCAACGCAGACCGACTGCGGAAGCGATGACACGACGTAGAGGAAGTAGTCGTACATCTTCACGATCCAACCGATCAAGCACCGAAACTATGGCACCTCCGAGTTCGAGCACACGTTCAGCTCGATGACGATCCCCGGACTCCGATCCAGCAAAGTGTCGGGGAAGAGTTCCGTCAGCACGACGGCGTGGTGACGATCTTGATGAACTACAGCAGCAGGGCTTCGCCTAAACTCCGCTACAGTATTATCGAGGAATATGGTGGCAGGGGGCACCGCACACGGCTAAGGAACAGATCACGTGGATCAACTTGTGTGTTCTAGAGGTGCCCCCTGCCTCCGTATATAAAGGATGGAGGAGGAGGAGGCCGGCCAAGGCAAAGGTGCGGCCAGGATAGGGAGTCCTACTAGGACTCCAAGTCCTAGTAGGAGTCCACCAAGAGGGGAGGAAGGGAGAAGGAATAGGAGGAGAAGGAGAGGTGGTCGGCCCCCTTTTCCCTAGTCCAATTCGGACCAAAGGGGAGGGGGGCGCAGCAGCCTTTTTCCTCTTCCCACTAAAGCCCATCAAGGCCCATTACTTCTTCCGTAACTACCCGGTACTCCGAAAAATACCCGAATCATTCGGAACCTTTCCGATGTCCGAATATAGTCGACCAATATATCGATCTTTATGTCTCGACCATTTCGAGACTCCTCGTCATGTCCCCGATCTCATCCGGGACTCCGAACTCCTTCGGTACATCAAAACTCATAAACTCATAATATAACTGTCATCGAAACCTTAAGCGTGCGGACCCTACGGGTTCGAGAACAATGTAGACATGACCGAGACACGTCTCCGGTCAATAACCAATAGCGGGACCTGGATGCCCATATTGGCTCCTACATATTCTACGAAGATCTTTATCGGTCAGACCGCATAACAACATACGTTGTTCCCTTTGTCATCGGTATGTTACTTGCCCGAGATTCGATCCTCGGTATCCAATACCTAGTTCAATCTCGTTACCAGCAAGTCTCTTTACTTGTTCCGTAATACATCATCTCACAACTAACATATTAGTTGTAATGCTTGCAAGGCTTATGTGATGTGTATTACCGAGAGGGCCCAGAGATACCTCTCCGACAATCGGAGTGACAAATCCTAATCTCGAAATACGCCAACCCAACATCTACTTTTGGAGACACCTGTAATGCTCCTTTATAATCACCCAGTTACGTTGTGACGTTTGATAGCACCCAAAGTGTTCCTCCGGCAAACGGGAGTTGCATAATCTCATAGTCATAGGAGCATGTATAAGTCATGAAGAAAGCAATAGCAACATACTAAACGATCGTGTGCTAAGCTAACGGAATGGGTCATGTCAATCAGATCATTCAACTAATGATGTGACCTCGTTAATCAAATAACAACTCATTGTTCATGGTTAGGAAACATAACCATCTTTGATTAACGAGCTAGTCAAGTAGAGGCATACTAGTGACACTCTGTTTGTCTATGTATTCACACATGTATTATGTTTCCGGTTAATACAATTCTAGCATGAATAATAAACATTTATCATGATTATAAGGAAATATATAATAACTTTATTATTGCCTCTAGGGCATATTTCCTTCAGTCTCCCACTTGCACTAGAGTCAATAATCTAGTTCACATCGCCATGTGATTTAACAGCAATAGTTCACATCACCTTGTGATTAACACCCATAGTTCACATCAATATGTGATCTACACCCAAAGGGTTTACTAGATTCAGTAATCTAGTTCACATCGCTTATGTGATTAACACCCAAAGAGTACTAAGGTGTGATCATGTTTTGCTCGTGAGAGAAGCTTAGTCAACGGGTCTGTCACATTCAGAGCCGTATGTATTTTGCAAATATTCTATGTCTACAATGCTCTGTACGGAGCTACTCTAGCTAATTGCTCCCACTTTCAATATGTATCTAGATCGAGACTTAGAGTCATCCAGATCTGTGTCAAAACTTGCATCGACGTAACCCTTTACGACGAACCTTTTTGTCACGTCCATAATCGAGAAACATATCCTTATTTCACTAAGGATAATTCTGACCGCTGTCCAGTGATCTACTCCTAGATCACTATTGTACTCCCTTGCCAAATCAGTGCAGGGTATGCAATAGATCTGGTACACAGCATGACATACTTTATAAAACCTATGGCCAAGGCATAGGGAATGACTTTCATTCTTTTTCTATCTTCTGCCGTGGTCGGGCTTTGAGTCTTACTCAACTTCACACCTTGCAACACAGGCAAGAACTCCTTCTTTGACTGTTCCATTTTGAACTATTTCAAAAATTTATCAAGGTATGTATTCATTGAAAAAAATTTATCAAGCGTCTTGATCTATCTATATAGATCTTGATGCTCAATGTGCAAGCAGCTTCACCGAAGTCTTTCATTGAAAAACTTTTATTCACGTATCCCTTTATGCTATCCAGAAATTCTATATCATTTCCAATCAGCAATATGTCATCCACATATAATATCAGAAATGCTGTAGTGCTCCCACTCACTTTCTTGTAAATACAGGCTTCACCGCAAGTCTGTATAAAACTATATGCTTTGATCAACTCATCAAAGCGTATATTCCAACTCCGAGATGCTTGTACCAGTCCATAGATGGATTGCTGGAGCTTGCATATTTTGTTAACACCTTTAGGATCGACAAAACCTTCTAGTTGCATCATATACAACTCTTCTTTAATAAATCCATTAAGGAATGCAGTTTTGTTTATCCATTTGCCAGATTTCATAAAATGCGGCAATTGCTAACATGATTCGAACAGACTTAAGCATAGATACGAGTGAGAAACTCTCATCGTAGTCAACACCTTGAATTTGTCGAAAACCTTTTTTTGCGACAATTCTAGCTTTGTAGATAGTAACACTACTATCAGCGTCCGTCTTCCTCTTGAAGATCCATTTATTCTCAATTGCTTGCCGATCATCGGGCAAGTCAACCAAAGTCCATACTTTATTCTCATACATGGATCCCATCTCAGATTTCATGGCTTCAAGCCACTTTGCGGAATCTGGGCTCACCATCGCTTCTTCATAGTTCATAGGTTCATCATGATCTAGTAGCATGACTTCCAGAAAAAGATTATCGTACCACTCTGGTGCGGATCTTACTCTGGTTGATCTATGAGGTTCAGTAGTATCTTATTCTGAAGTTTCATGATTATCATCATTAGCTTCCTCACTAACTGGTGTAGGTGTCACAGAAATAGTTTTCTGTGATGTACTACTTTCCAATAAGGGAGCAGGTACAGTTACCTCGTCAAGTTCTACTTTCCTCCCACTCACTTCTTTCGAGAGAAACTCCTTCTCAAGAAAGTTTCCGAATTTAGCAACAAAAGTCTTTCCTTCGGATCTGTGATAGAAGGTGTATCCAATAGTTTCCTTTGGATATCCTATGAAGACACATTTCTCCGATTTGGGTTCGAGCTTATTAGGTTGAAGCTTTTTCACATAAGCATCGCAGCCCCAAACTTTAAGAAACGACAACTTTGGTTTCTTGCCAAACCACAGTTCATAAGGCGTCGTCTCAACGGATTTAGATGGTGCCCTATTTAACGTGAATGCGGCTGTCTCTAATGCATAACTCCAAAGCGATAGTGGTAGATCGGTAAGAGACATCATAGATTGCACCATATCTAATAAAGTACGGTTATGACGTTCGGACACACCATTATGCTGTGGTGTTTCATGTGGCATGAGTTTGTGAAACTATTCCACATTGTTTTAATTGAAGACCAAACTCGTAACTCAAATATTTTACCTCTGCGATCATATCGTAGAAACTTTTATTTTCTTGTCACGATGATTTTCCACTTCACTCTGAAATTCTTTGAACTGTTCAAATGTTTCAGACTTATGTTTCATCAAGTAGATATACTCATATCTGCTCAAATCATCTGTGAAGGTCAGAAAATAATGATACCTGCTGCAAGCCTTAATATTCACCGGACCACATACATCAGTATGTATGATTTCCAACAAATCTATTGCTCGCTTCATTGTTCCGAAGAACCGAGTTTTAGTCATCTTGCCCATGAGGCATGGTTCGCAAGCATCAACTGATTCATAATCAAGTGATTCCAAAAGCCCATCAGTATGGAGTTTCTTCATGCGCTTTACACCAATATGACCTAAACGGCAGTGCTACAAACAAGTTGCACTTATCATTATTAACTTTGCATCTTTTGGTTTCAATATTATGATTATGTGTATCACTACGATCGAGATCCAACGAACTATTTTCATTGGGTGTGTAACCATATAAGGTTTCATTCATGTAAACAGAACAACAATTTATTCTCTTACTTAAATGAATAACCATATTACAATAAACATGATCAAATCATATTCATGCTCAACGCAAACACCAAATAACACTTATTCAGGTTCAACACTAATCCTGAAAGTATAGGGAGTGTGCGACGATGATCATATCAATCTTGGAACCACTTCCAACACACATCGTCACTTCACCCTTAACTAGTCTCTGTTTATTCTGCAACTCCCGTTTCGAGTTACTAATCTTAGCAACTGAACTAGTATCAAATACTGAGGGGTTGCTATAAACACTAGTAAAGTACACATCAATAACATGTATATCAAATATACTTATGTTCACTTTGCCATCCTTCTTCTCCGCCAATCACTTGGGGTAGATCCGCTTCCAGTGACCAGTCCCTTTGCAGTAGAAGCACTTAGTCTCAGGCTTAGGACCAGACTTGGGCTTCTTCACTTGAGCAGCAACTTGCTTGCTGTTCTTCTTGAAGTTCCCCTTCTTCCCTCTGCCCTTTTCTTGAAACTAGTGATCTTGTCAACCATCAACACTTGATGTTTTTCTTGATTTCTACCTTCGTTGATTTCAGCATCACGAAGAGCTTGGGAGTTGTTTTCGTTATCCCTTTGCATATTATAGTTCATCACGAAGTTCTACTAACTTGGTGATGGTGACTAGAGAATTCTATCAATCACTATTTTATCTGGAAGATTAACTCCCACTTGATTCAAGCGATTGTAGTACCCAGACAATCTGAGCACATGCTCACTAGTTGAGCGATTCTCCTCCATCTTTTAGCTATAGAACTTGTTGGAGACTTCATATCTCTCAACTCGGGTATTTGCTTGAAATATTAACTTCAACTCCTGGAACATCTCATATGCTCCATGACGTTCAAAACGTCTTTGAAGTCCCGATTCTAAGCCGTTAAGCATGGTGCACTTAAACTATCAAGTAGTCATCATATTGAGCTAGTCAAACATTCATAACGTCTGCATCTGCTCCTGCAATAGGTCCGTCACCTAGCGGTGCATCAAGGACATAATTCTTCTGTGCAGCAATGAGGATAAACCTCAGATCACGGATCCAATCCGCATCATTGCTACTAACATCTTTCAACACAATTTTCTCTAGGAACATATCAAAAGAAGCATATGAAAGCAACAACGCGAGCTATTGATCTACAACATAGATATGCTAATACTACCAGGACTAAGTTCATGATAAATTAAAGTTCAATTAATCATATTACTTAAGAACTCCCACTTAGATGACATCCCTCTAATCATCTAAGTGATCACGTGATCCAAATCAACTAAACCATGTCCGATCATCACGTGAGATGGAGTAGTTTCATCGGTGAACATCATTATGTTGATCATATCTACTATATGATTCACGCTCGACCTTTCGGTCTCCGTGTTCCGATGCCATATCTGTATATGCTTGGCTCGTCAAGTATAACCTGAGTATTCCGCGTGTGCAACTGTTTTGCACCCGTTGTATTTGAACGTAGAGCCTATCACACCCGATCATCACGTGGTGTCTCAGCACGAAGAACTTTCGCAACGGGGCATACTCAGGGAGAACACTTCTTGATAATTTAGTGAGAGATCATCTTATAATGCTACCGTCAAACAAAGCAAGATAAGATGCATAAAAAGATAAACATCACATGCAATCAATATAAGTGATATGATATGGCCATCATCATCTTGTGCTTGTGATCTCCATCTCCGAAGCACCGTCATGATCACCATCGTCACCGGCGCGACACCTTGATCTCCATCGTAGCATCGTTGTCGTCTCGCCAATCTTATGCTTCCACGACTATCACTACCGTTTAGTAATAAAGTAAAGCATTACATCGCGATTGCATTGCATACAATAAAGCGACAACCATATGGCTCCTGCCAGTTGTCGATAACTTGGTTACAAAACATGATCATCTCATACAATAAAATTCAGCATCATGCCTTGACCATATCACATCACAACATGCCCTGCAAAAACAAGTTAGACGTCCTCTCATTTGTTGTTGCATGTTTTACGTGGCTGCTACGGGCTTAAGTAAGAACCAATCTCACCTACGCATCAAAACCACAACGATAGTTTGTCAAATAGACTCCGTTTTAACCTTCGCAAGGACCGGACGTAGCCACACTCGGTTCAACTAAAGTTGGAGAGACAGTCGCCCGCAAGCCATCTATGTGCAAAGCACGTCGAGGGAACCGGTCTCGCTAAAGCGTACGCGTAAGGTTGGTCCGGGTCGTCTCGTCCAACAATACCACCGAACCAAAGTATGACATGCTGGTAGGCAGTATGACTTGTATCGTCCACAACTCACTTGTGTTCTACTCATGCATATAACATCAACATAAATAACCTAGGCTCGGATGCCACTGTTGGGGAACGTAGTAATTTCAAAAAATTTCCTACGCACACGCAAGATCATGTGATGCATAGCAACGAGGGAGAGAGTATTGTCTACGTACCCAACGCAGACCGACTGCGGAAGCGATGACACGACGTAGAGGAAGTAGTCGTACATCTTCACGATCCAACCGATCAAGCACCGAAACTATGGCACCTCCGAGTTCGAGCACACGTTCAGCTCGATGACGATCCCCGGACTCCGATCCAGCAAAGTGTCGGGGAAGAGTTCCGTCAGCACGACGGCGTGGTGACGATCTTGATGAACTACAGCAGCAGGGCTTCGCCTAAACTCCGCTACAGTATTATCGAGGAATATGGTGGCAGGGGGCACCGCACACGGCTAAGGAACAGATCACGTGGATCAACTTGTGTGTTCTAGAGGTGCCCCCTGCCTCCGTATATAAAGGATGGAGGAGGAGGAGGCCGGCCAAGGCAAAGGTGCGGTCAGGATAGGGAGTCCTACCAGGACTCCAAGTCCTAGTAGGAGTCCACCAAGAGGGGAGGAAGGGAGAAGGAATAGGAGGAGAAGGAGAGGTGGTCGGCCCCCTTTTCCCTAGTCCAATTCGGACCAAAGGGGAGGGGGGCGCAGCAGCCTTTTTCCTCTTCCCACTAAAGCCCATCAAGGCCCATTACTTCTTCCGTAACTACCCGGTACTCCGAAAAATACCCGAATCATTCGGAACCTTTCCGATGTCCGAATATAGTCGACCAATATATCGATCTTTATGTCTCGACCATTTCGAGACTCCTCGTCATGTCCCCGATCTCATCCGGGACTCCGAACTCCTTCGGTACATCAAAACTCATAAACTCATAATATAACTGTCATCGAAACCTTAAGCGTGCGGACCCTACGGGTTCGAGAACAATGTAGACATGACCGAGACACGTCTCCGGTCAATAACCAATAGCGGGACCTGGATGCCCATATTGGCTCCTACATATTCTACGAATATCTTTATCGGTCAGACCGCATAACAACATACGTTGTTCCCTTTGTCATCGGTATGTTACTTGCCCGAGATTCGATCCTCGGTATCCAATACCTAGTTCAATCTCGTTACCAGCAAGTCTCTTTACTTGTTCCGTAATACATCATCTCACAACTAACATATTAGTTGTAATGCTTGCAAGGCTTATGTGATGTGTATTACCGAGAGGGCCCAGAGATACCTCTCCGACAATCGGAGTGACAAATCCTAATCTCGAAATACGCCAACCCAACATCTACTTTTGGAGACACCTGTAATGCTCCTTTATAATCACCCAGTTACGTTGTGACGTTTGATAGCACCCAAAGTGTTCCTCCGGCAAACGGGAGTTGCATAATCTCATAGTCATAGGAGCATGTATAAGTCATGAAGAAAGCAATAGCAACATACTAAACGATCGTGTGCTAAGCTAACGGAATGGGTCATGTCAATCAGATCATTCAACTAATGATGTGACCTCGTTAATCAAATAACAACTCATTGTTCATGGTTAGGAAACATAACCATCTTTGATTAACGAGCTAGTCAAGTAGAGGCATACTAGTGACACTCTGTTTGTCTATGTATTCACACATGTATTATGTTTCCGGTTAATACAATTCTAGCATGAATAATAAACATTTATCATGATTATAAGGAAATATATAATAACTTTATTATTGCCTCTAGGGCATATTTCCTTCACCTGGTCCGTGATAAGACGAGGCGGAGGGGCGACTGCCTACGCCTGTTCGCGCGTGTAGACGTCACGGAAGTTCATCTACGACGGAGGCCTCTCTAGGCGCCATGCCACCGCGACGTACGCGCGGGCGGCCTTGTGCGTGCTCCGGAACATGCCGAGGCCGAGCCGAACGTCGCCGGACCGGATCTCGGTGTAGTGCCAGCCGTTGGGGCGCTCGCGGACGCCGCAGTAGCCCGAAGATCCCCGGCGACGCGGCGGCATGGTGGCGCGGGGTGGCGGGGCGCTGGAAGCGGCGAGAAAGCGGTGGAAGCGGCGAGGAGGCGACGAAAGTGGGCGCGTGGCGAGCGCCGCATTTTATATGCGCGCGCGAAGCGGTGCGCCAAATCTCCCGCGTGAGCTGCCGCTATCTCCCGCGCGCGCAATCGCTTCCCGCGCGCGCTAGTTTCCCTCCTCCGCTGGAGCACGCGAAAACTTGCCGCGCGTGCTAAAATGCCAGTTTACCGGGCGCGCTAGTTTCCCGCCTCCGCTGGAGCACGCGAAAACTTGCCGCGCGTGCTAAAATGCCAGTTTACCGCGCGCGCGTCTTTTGGCGCGTCCGTTGGAGATGCTCTTAGATGAGGTGAGAAGAGGAGAGATGGATGGGAAGGCGTGGGCAGGCAGCATTAATATTTGGGCTCTTTCTTTGTTTGACAGAATCTAATGACTATACGATTTAACACATGAGATTTTTTTGAAACCATCCGATCTGCTTTTAAAATCTGACATGCATGGCTGCTATCCATGGGTTTACACATCTAGAGTTTATATACTCCCAATTTCAAAAAAAAAAAAGAGTCTATATACTCCCTCCGTTTTTATTTATTTCTTTTGCGGGGAAAGGGGGGTTTATATATTTATCAACCTGGATCAGATTGATCCAACTCACATAGTTTTACAACCCCATCGAGTCCAGAACGCAGCCAGACTGCAGTTTTTACTTCCGTACGCCCTACTGCAGCTAGTTCATGACTAACTCTATTGGCCTCACGCCTAATAGCTCCCATCTCAATCTTCCGTTCACTATTCAGTAAATGTTTTATCTCCTGGACTAAAGAAGCATCACGGGACCTGTTGACTGAAGTGTCGCATATCATTGTTACGGTAACCTCGCAATCCATCTCGACCACGAAAGGCTGCGAACTCCAGTCAAGAGCTAACTGAATTCCTTCATGACATGCCTCCAGTTCAGCCGTTAAGGCGTTATCACATGTAAACAAGTGCCTGCAGGAGCTGAAGATGATCTTGCCGTTGCAGTGCCGCAGCACCATCCCAGTGCCACCATTGCCTGCATGTTCTGAAAATGCACCGTCTACGTTCAGCGTAAGCCAGCCCTCTGGTGGTGGCTTCCATATCTCCGTCGCACGCGCCCGTACTGGCTCTCTGCCCGGACTAGCGAAGTGTGCAGCAGGGTATGATAGATCCTCGAGCACCATCTTTCCCTTTACTACGTCCGCCTGTAGGTGTTCTTTAATGCAAAGGAGCGACGAGATGTAGCCGTGCAAGAACCTGCGGGATACTTCAGTTGGAGGTGGAGCTTTGTGATGAACAATTTCGTTCAGAACATGCCATGATCTCCAGAACTGTCATTAGGACAACCATACGAGAGGTTTCTGAGAGCGGCTCGAGCACACTGAAGAGCGAAAATGTATATTAGAGCACATGCACCCAGGCCCTCTCTATCTAGCCATCCATTTCCTGCTTTAAGATTCATGCAAATACATTTCTCTTTTTCGTTTCTCCCACATAGAATATATCTTGAAGTTCAAACCTATGCAGCGTGGCAAATCTTTCTGAGTAGAATCTAGGATAAATTGTTCAGACTTTTTTGTCAAACATAAATACACAAAATACGTTTTGTTTGGTTTAAAAATCATATTTTTAGTATTTATGTCGGACAAAATATTCTGAAAGATTTATCCTAGATTCTAATTAGAAAGCTTTGCCATCATGCATAGGTTTGAACTTCAAGATATGTTCTATGTGGGAGAAGCAAAAAAGAGAAAATTTCATATAGAAACTTAGTTGTGTCGCACGGATCTTAAAGCGATATTGAAGAGCTAGGATAGCAGGGTCTGGGTGCAAGTGCTCTAAAAATCCACGTCCCACTGAAGAGCCACTCCGGCCAGGAGTTTTCGATGGACATTATATCTGGAATCGCCCAGTCATTCCCTCCGTTTTTATTTACTCTGCATATTAGAGTTGACTGAAGTCAAACTTCGTAAAGTTTGACCAAGCTTATAGAAAACAATATAAACATTTGCCATAACAAATTTATATGATGTGAAAGTGCATTCAATAATAAATCTAATACTATTGTGTTGTTATTGTATATGTTCATGTTTTTGTTTATAAAATTCGTCAAAGTATACAAAGCTTGACTTTGACCAAAGATAATACACGGACTAAATAAAAATGAAGGGAGTACCTTGTCTCAAAGAAATAGTTTTGGGAAACATTTCGCATCTACGCGCCGGCCGAAGCGCTCGGCCGGTCGCTGTCGCTCGCTCCCTTTTTTCTCGCAGCGACAGGCTGGCAGGCAACGCTCCCTATCGCTTTTTTCCTTTCTTCTTGCTTCTTCTTCGTCCCGCCTCCGCCAGATTCATCCCATCCCTCGCAGTACGAGCTCGCCGGCGTCGGCGGCACGGTCCCCTTCTGCTCCTTTTCTCATCCCCGTCTGCCCGGGCAAACATAGCTCGTCAGCCCCTTTTCCTTCCTGCCCCCCGACGCCACAGAAACAAGAGATGGACCACAGGACGGCAAGGACGGAGGAGGAAAGCATGGCGGAGAACTGCAACCGGTGCATGGAAAAGCTACATCTAGCTACTTGGGAGCTACAACTAGCAGACAGAGGAGCTGCAAACGGCAGGGCGACGTGGGGTGGGTGAACCACCATGACCGGCAAGGGAGCTTGCTGCATGAGGCCCTGCTGACGACGGAGTTGCGGATGCTACAAGCACGCACCACAGAAGCTACAACCAGCTTGCAAATATGCTACAACGTGCGCACACCGGAGCTACAACCGGCAAGGTGTGTTGACAAATGCTACAACCATTCATCAAAAAGCTATAACCACGTTCGTCAGAGTTGCAACCCGAGTTCGCCGGAATTTTAGCCGGGAGATGCCATGCTACAACCATGTGTCACAGGAGCTACAATGAGTTCTCGCAGATGCTACAACCACGTACACCGGAGCTGCAAACCGGTGAGGCTAGAAAACGGAGCTTTAAAACCGGTTTGTA
>NC_057807.1:686897042-686897934 GCF_018294505.1 Triticum aestivum | reverse complement strand
AGCTCGCACCCTGGTATGGGGGACCTTTAGTACCGGTTGGTGTTACCAACCGGTAATAAAGGTTTTTTTAAAAAAAAAATTGGAAATTTTGAAAAAAAAAATTGATTTTTTTTTCTATTTTTAATTTTTCTGAATTATTTGATGATTTAGTCTCTAATCATCTCTCTTAACTACTCAAGTGTGGATCACTCATTCCAAATCATCTAACTTTCCGACCGGTCACCCATCCCTCTCACTACTCCAGCCCGAGCACGCTTAACTTTCGGGTTCTATTCTCCTTCATTTTCGAGTCTGCACTGGTTGTTTTCCTGATAATAGTAAGATGTCAATCCTATTAACCCTCAGGAGTTTAGCTTGAGCATGAAGTCACACATTTCACCGTTTGAGTTTAAAACTATTATTCTAAAAAAAACAGTAATTATTTAGTAACGCTAATATTTCTTGAATAAGTTTGACCATAGTTTGACCAAAATTCAAAAAATTGAAATAATTATTTAGTAACACTAATATTCTTGAATAATTATGTAGTAACATTAATACTTCTTGAATAAGTAGTTTGACCAAATTTAACCAATTTTTTTTAAAAAAACTGAAATTTGACCATATCTTTTTTTCCTTTTTGAATTTGAGAATTCTAAAAAATTCCAAACAGGCCTTAGGCTGTCTCCATCGGATGCAGATTTTCGTGCTGAATTTTTTGATATATTATACGTTTTTTTCCTGACATCGTATGCAAAAGTTATAGCCGTTTTACATTTTCCCTACACTTTTTGCAAAACATGTCCAAATTTAAGTTTTCAAATTTTCCTAACTAGTAGATATAGTAATATAACTACCTCTCGAAAGATTTTATTTTTTGAAGTTTTTATCATTTTCTTTTGATTTTTTCAAA
>NC_057807.1:686881408-686896656 GCF_018294505.1 Triticum aestivum | reverse complement strand
ACCGGTACTAAAGGCTTGTCCCCTTTAGTACCGGTTCGTGGCACGAACCGGTACTATAGGTTAGACCTTTAGTACCGGTTGGTAACACAAACCGGTACTAAAGGGGCTCGTGGGGACCCGGCCTGACGCCAGCCTGCCACTACCCCTTTAGTACCGATTCGTGGCACGAACCGGTACTAAAGGCTCAATACGAACCGGTACTATTGATCGCAGCCACGAACCGGCACTATTGATCACATTAGTGCTGGTTTTTTTACAAACCGGCACTAATGTGCTTCACATTTGACCCTTTTTCTACTAGTGGCGTCGTCGACTAATGCTAAAACTGTTTCACGGTGATGATGCGGACCGAAGACTGCGGTGATGTGTTTTTTGCTACAACCAGTGTCGGTGGAAGCTACAACCAGCCATGGCGAGCTGTGGCCGGCAGTCGCAGTTGCTACAACCGGCTACGATGGAGCAACAACGACGATGCTACGACGTGTGAATTATTTTGCTGGAACCAGCAATAGGCTTTGTTGCATAGGGGCAGAACCACACGGGGCACAAGCGCAGCAACCGCCGAGCCGACGAGCTGCTCCGGCGAGCCGCGACGACGGCGGCGAGCCAGCTTGCGGAGCTGCAAGCAGGAGGCCGGGGGAGGAAGAGGCGACGAGGCGCTACAGGATTTTCGCATCGGGAGGAAGAAGAAACGCGTGCGAGATGCTTGATCGGACGGCTACAATAGAAAGGATCGAAAGGCTGGGGGCCGACCGGCCCAGTGCTGCCCAATAGTTTTTCAATCCGAACCGTTAAAAGTTACTCTCTTACGAGGGTCCACCGAATAGATAGCCAGATATTTCTAACCGGAGCGCCCAGACCGATCCAACCCTAGGAAAAGGCCCCCGCGTCCCTCTTCGTGGCCGACACGGGCGACGTCGACGTTCCTGTTAGAGTTGTGTCGAATATAGTGTACAAGGTAGGTTACAGTTGGACTTGTAGTTGTATCGTTTTACATAGGATGTGGAGTCGTGTCCTAGTAGGACACTTGTATCCTAGACCTCTCTTATATAGCGGGGGTAGACACACGATGTAACCTATGCAGACATAATAGCACCGGAACGCAGGGGAAGCCGGCGGCATGTGCCGGTGTCCAGGGCGACCGGGTGCGGTATTGTAGCGGTGTCATGGGGAGGAGCGCCCATAGTCAGGCCCCGGGGATGTAGCCATATCGGTGAACCTCGTTAACAAATCTCGGTGTCGTGCTTGTGTGATTGCTTGGTCCTCGGAAGATCAACGGTATGCCTCGGATTTATTCTAACAAGTGGTATCATGAGCTAGGTTGTTCGAAGGCTGTGAGTTGTTGATCTAGAGGAAGTATCGAGTCCGAGATTGCAGCCGGCAGCGGCGTGGTTCTCGATGAGATTGAAAAAGATAGCGACAATATTCTGCCCAAGCAATTGGGCGAGTTCATCGTCGGTGTTGCAGATTAGCGGATGTTGGTCCTTGAAATCTTTGTGGAGCAATCGAGAGGCAGTAGCACAGGTTTGGCAGATCGAATCAGTACGTAGGCGGTGAATCCAACAGATTGATCTCGGCGAGTTGACTTGAGGCGCGTGGGCGTACGCCACCAGCAGGGAGACGTGCGGCGATCGATCACCCGATCGGGCGAGCGTACTGGCGGCGGCCTAGCGTGCAGGCAGCGTGTCTTTTGGGCGAATTCCCGGCGAGGTCGGATGGAGCAGACGAGCAGACGAGGTGTCGTGGTATCCTAGATCGAGTCGGTCTTGGCAAGATCGATGTGATCGAAGGAACGTGAACACAAGCGGCCCGGTCCGAGGCGCGCACGGGTGGCAGCGGCTACGATGGCCCAGGCGCCTAGCAGGGCCCATGGTGTGGCAAGGCACGCACAGGAGGGGCTGCAGGCGGGACATGCTATTCGCGGGAGCATCGTGGAGTTCCTGACGTGTTGAAGCTGCAAGGCATCGGTGAGATTTGTTTGAGAAAAAAATAAGAACAATCTGCAGTACAGGTATTGACGTGGCATGGACAACAACACATTAAAGAAAAAGGAGCTTTGGAGGTTATGGGGGCAAGCTTGGCGCACCCTTGGAGACTACCAGGAAAGTTAAATTTTCTTTTGGAAGTGTTGCTAACTGCACATGAGGTTTTACCATGACGATGGCAGATTGGTGATGTGCAGTCTGGAGCATGTCGTGCTGTCGGATAAGTTCGGCTGGGTTGGACTAGAGTCTGACGGATCGACGCAAGTCGGTTGGTACAGAAGACGGTGGTGGAATCGGCGACGACGACATAGGAGCGTGATGCCGATGGTGACCGACTTCTGGGCGTGGAAACACGTGGCGCAGGCCCCGAGGGCTTGTGTGGCTTCGACAAGACTATGACGCGGGGTTGATTCAAGGTGATGTACACACGGAACTTGATGTCGACGGGGCGTGAGGGTGGACTGATCATCTACCATGGAGTCATGTTGAAGGTGGAGCTGGATTGAGGGGCTACGGTGTAAGGATCCAGGAAATCGAAGCCTATTCAGCGGGGAAAAGCGAGTGACGCGTAATTTGGACTGGAGCCCAGTGGTCTGATGGAAGCGTGAAACTCGTCATCGGTCGGTGATGAACGGTGGTACTCTGCAATGGGGGTTGAGTGGTGTGGTTTCGCGACCCTTGAGACTCGACCGGGACGGCGGAGGCTCGACGCGGTAATAGCGGCGAGGCGTGCGGTATGCACGGGCATGGAGACGGGCCAGGGCTCTGGTGGTCATACATGTGGTGAGACAACTGCGAATTTGACTTGGGATGACTACAAGCAATGGTGAAATTCTTTCAAGTTTCAGACAGGCGGTCAAGAAAGGAGCGGTGATGTTGAGTTCAGGTAACTCTTATATGTGACACCCAATATGTGAGTTGTTCACTTTCACGCAGGTCAGTGATCGGTGTGTGATGGCGTTGACGGATACTCCGGAAGTTGGGAGCACAATGTAGAGTAATGAGGAACTTAATTTTGCTCGAGTGTTGACAGTGGTCAAGAAAAGAAGGGACTACAAGTTGCAGGTGGAGTCACATGGAGTCTTTGGAGTAGCAGTGGTGCTCATGGAATAAACTCAAGTCCAATGTACATGGAAGTTTGACGCATGGATGAACTCAAGGTGGTGGAGAATATTCGCCAAGGTGGAGTTTGTTAGAGTTGTGTCGAATATAGTGTACAAGGTAGGTTACAGTTGGACTTGTAGTTGTATCATGTTTACATAGGATGTGGAGTCATGTCCTAGTAGGACACTTGTATCCTAGGCCTCTTTTATATAGCGGGGGTAGACACACGATGTAACCTATGCCAACATAATAGCACCGGAACGCAGGGGAAGCCGGCGGCATGTGCCGGTGTCCAGGGCGACCGGGTGCGGTATTGTAGCGGTGTCATGGGAAGAAGCGCCCATAGTCAGGCCCCGGGGATGTAGCCATATCGGTGAACCTCGTTAACAAATCTCGGTGTCGTGCTTGTGTGATTGCTTGGTCCTCGGAAGATCAACGGTATGCCTCGAGTTTATTCTAATAGTTCCCCCCGCGTAACACCCTCTCCTCTCGTCTTTCCCTCCTGCCATCGCCGGAGGACGTCGCCGGCGAAGCTAGGGCGACAGCGACGACGGGGGCCCTGCTTATGGCTGTTCTTTATGGGATCTCGACGACAGACCGAGATTGGATCTCTAAGACACATGCACCGAGTTTGAATCGATCCTAAACGTGCTCACTTGCATGTGTTGATAGGCAGAAAATCAATCAAACTGCATGTGTGCTTGATTGATAGCTAGCTTTGCACGTGTCCGAGCTCTCATCGAGCGCGTTGGTTTTGGCCGGAGCTCCATGGCCGTTGTTGGCAGTCTGGCCTGTTGGTGGTCTACCGGCTCGTCTGCAATGGATGGACGTGCCTCCCTGCGCTGCTAATGTCCAGATTTGGCGTAGCCAGATGATGCGAGACGGCGGCCGCCATTCCAGTTCTGTTGGAGGTCGGCTGGATCTGGACACACAGCCATGGATCCGGTGCATGGTGGGCCAGATTTGAACCCCGCCTCCCACGGTGGTTCCATCACCGAGGTCCGTCTGCTCGCTCCATGATATGGTGATTTGTGCTGCCGGCTATCCCGTCATGGAGATGGGCGCCCTGGATGGGATGCGGCGGCCGTTGTTGGTGTGGGTGCTACACCGAGATCCGACGTCTTGCTGCCCTGCTAGGCTCCGTAGGCGGCTGGGTAATCTCATCCTGGCAGCGGCCTCGCTGCGGATTACGGTAGTCACCGAAAGGTCTTCGTGAGGGTTTCACACTCCAGATCCGGTGGTTAACGTTGACGGTAAGATGTAAACTATGAACAACGACTTGATGCAGAGGGATGGTGGAGCGACGGCGCGGTCACACATCGCATGTAACTGCTAGAACCGTGGAAAAGTGGTGGTGACAACACAGCTTCTTGAGCACACAATCTCGAGCTTCGGGGTGAAAGCCTAGGTGACCCGAGTTGGTTATGGCTGGTAATGGTACGTCGTAACCTTGTTGAATGCATTGCTCAGATCTGCTCGGACTGCTTCTTCAAGGTGAAAACCCAGATTTTGACCTCGAGTGGTTGGATCCAGTGACGGCAGGGATTGAGCATCGATCCCTTCCTAAAGGCGCTGCTGTTGAAGAACCTCGTCGTTTCTGTGTTGTCATGAAATGGTTGGTGCAAATATGGTCATTGATGTAGTTTGTCCATTGTGGATCTGATCACTCTATTTTTTCCATCACCTATATATAACTTTGGTCTTACATGACTTTGCTATTTTGTGGACTGTTTTTGTGTGCGTGTATTGGGTGTGTGCATCCTAACTATCAGAGGCCGGGTGTGTTCATTGTGTTTGTATCCGCTTGATGCTTCATTTTGAGTTAATAAAATTCACCCTTTGTCGAAAAAGATATTACTAATTATTGTGGGATTTTCTAGCTTATTTCTCTATTTTTTGATCTGTATTTTCCTTTTAGTATATAATAGATACGAGTAGATAGATAGATAGATATTGCTGAAGTGAGCCCCCAACTTGCAGACGATAGTCGTGAAAGGAAACATGGAGTGCGAGTGGGACGGTGTCGCCCTCACAAGAGTCTTTGTTTCCAAAGAGTGAGGCGATGAGCTAGAGCTGGTGGTGAGGCGGTGAATCACAGAGGGCATGCAAACCCTCGCCCCGAGTGATCTTCCAGGAAAGATCCTCTCGTGAGTGTACAAGCGAGAACAACGATAACGACCACTAGTCAGCGAGTCAGACGATAAGGAGAGGCTTTGAACCAGCGGTGATGGGCGAATCGGTTGGGTGCTGTGTTGCGAGGAGCTCAACGCAGCCGCGACTGTGTCCAACGGAAGGCGCTTGTGGCACCGGGCGGCAACACGTAGGGTTGTCAGTCAACAAACCAAGGAGGGGGCGGGGGCCAAGCCACAGTGTTCAACACCGACGGCGTGGAAATTAGGGGGCATGTTCTGCGTGGTGGTGCTTGGCAGCAGGGCAAATTAGGCGTGACCTTGGGATAATAATTTGACTATTCAATTCAAACTAGGACATGGAACATATCTAGAGGATGGTACTAGGGGGCAGGGAAGTCTGACTCAGTCCAACGCTCACACCAGTCACACGAATGTGCAGGTTTTCCAAATGATGCCGACACGACAGGAGTGACATAACCTGGAATATCTTCGTCGTGCTCCTCAGTTGCTCATCCTACCACCGGTGCCAGTCATGCTGATCATCCTCCTCCTCCTGCTCTTCTTTCTCGGCCTCACACCGTCTGCCGCCGCTCTACTCTCAGGCGCAGTGCATACCAAATGAAGACATACTACAGGATAATGGCTGCCGGGATTGCCTCGACAATATGAGCATCAAGTTCATGGCCAGATACTTCACCGGACAGCAAGGTGGGCGGGTTCTTGGCGTGCAGTGTCAGTTCAGGTACGGAACGACCAACTTCTACCACGCCCAGCCCATGCGGCAAATTCGCTGGAAGGGTGCTGCTGTTCCACCACCAACGCCCTCCGTTGTGCCCAGCCAGACGCACAAGGGTACGCAATATCTTCCTTTCTTTCTTTCTTTCTTTTTCTTTTCCACAACAACAAATCAGATCCACTATATGTATAATACAGTACAAAGTAGGGTTGTCAACCAAAATGAACCAGCTAGGATTCGTGACTGAAACCTCAGTTTGAGTAGTGTATAACCTTCCGGATTATTGGTAACATGCCGACCGAAGTAGCTAGGAATCCAGGATAGGATGACTCTTGTTGTGTGTGTGCGACAACGAGGGTTTTTGTTTTACGGTCAGGATGGATCTCCCTTTTTACATGCCATCTGGTCTGGCTGGCGTTGTTTTATCTATTACACCTGACCTCTACAATATCACAATATCAAAACCTAGTCTGTATGCATCGAGGCACACAACCAAAAAAAGATAAAAAGAAGAAGAAAAGCCGACACAGCCAACGACTTGCAGCAGACCATAAACAAAGCCATCCACTATCCTTAACAACAAGCTGGTTACAAGAAAGTTCCTCTCAGAACAACACCTACAATAAGGTAATGAAGCTCAAGCGTGGCCGTCGCGAGAACCAACCACTGCACGCCAGATCTTGGATTTTCACCCTAGAGAGCACGTCTGACTAGACTTCGAAGCAAGGACACGACATGGGAAACATTACCGGGCGCGACCATCGTGGGTTGGACATAGGGTTTCTACCCCGAAGCTTCGAGCAACAACAAACCGAATATACCGTGTGTTGTTGGCACCGTTTACCAAAGAAGATGAAGTTGCATGGAAAGACATCCATGCACAATGATCAAGGGGAATTGAAATCCGACCATTCCATGGCATTCATGACAGGAGTTAGCTGCTCGTTCATATCCTTGGTGCGGATATCACCATGCGATCAAATCTATGCATGTGAGCAGAGAACTGTCACATAACACAGAGAGCTGAACATCACTGAGATCCATCTCACGCGCACTAAAAACCATGTGGCAGAGACTGATGGAAACAGCGACGCCAAGACATGGCGATAAATCCACAGACGCCACAAGCCGTAGCCGCAGCCACACCACCCCCAACTCGCCGATGCACGTTTTTTGTGTCACTGACATCTCTCCGCCGCTGGTATTGTCAACAAGTCCCTGGGCCGCTGCTGCCAGATCCGGGTGTGGGAGGCCCATCACCACACGCGGCCATCCGCGCCAGACGCCACTGCCCATGCAACACAACAACACGACTGCCACCTATCACACCTGAGGCCGCTACCCCGCGTCCAAGCTCCACCGACCACACCGCGCTGTCCAAGGCCGCCTCTCTACGCAACTAGGGAGCTCATCGTGCGAAAGATAATCACATGAGAAGGCATCCCTGTCGCCGCCGGCGTCCTCCGGCGGCAACAGGGGAGGAGAGGAGAGGAGGAGGTGGGGCTGCAGCGGCTAGGTTATCATTGACATTCCTATGGCACCTCTCTTCAACCTGAGAGGAGGTGCATGCATACTATGATTCAAATTTTTACCAGTGAACCCTTAAACAAAACAGATAAGACAGTTGTTTCGGGTTCATGCTAATATTGTACATGGTGCCATATTACATTTACGTATTTTGGCAGCTTCCACAAAATCGAACCATAATTTTGTAGTATAATTATGCACCCTACATTCATTGTCTTATTAACTACTAATTACCACTTGTATATTTATGTGAAATCTACTTTTAGTGCGTTTGGGCAAGGCGGTTTTGGTTACTGTCACCCTTATTCCTATGATGGCTTTGCTTGTTTGCTCCATCTCTTGTTTTGCGTGGAACAAGAGGCACAGAAAAGGTTAGTCACGGAAAACATTATTTGCTTTAATTTACCTTGTGCTTCTGCATCATCTATTCTGGCCGCTACTTAGCCTTAATCAACATCATCATAATTGAAATGACTAAATCAATTATGATATATGGAACTAGGTAAAGCGAGATTTCACGACAAGGCTAATATGAATGTCCATGAAGAAGTATTAGCTCTGGGATTAGAAGGAAGGAATTCCGAATTCTCATTCTTTGACTTTTCAGAAGTATCAAATGCTACAAGTAACTTTTCAGATGAAAGTAAACTGGGGCAAGGTGGCTTTGGTCCTGTGTACAAGGTAAAAGAGCGATGCTTTGGCATGGAATGTTTTCAATAAAGGGAGTTTTATTGACTCAATATATCGCATCGAGCCAATACAATCATATATAGAGAGTTCACTCCTGATTTCTGCATAAGGTGATGCACAACACACACAGTTCATACTAGTGAGGGCTGATATCATATATAGAAATCCAAAACCATCATGAAGTAAAGACATAGCATGACATAACAAAAAAGACTACCTAAGATAGTGAGGGCTGATCCGTAGACTAAAGCCACCATCCATACTATGCAAAGACCTCCATGGCCGTGTATTCCACTTTGTCACATGCTTTAGCATACATAAAAAAAAACAAGGATTTTTTTTTTTGGAAAAGGAGGTTCACCCCCGGCCTCCGAATAAAAAAACCAAGGATGCCCGTGTTTTCACTTTAGAACATAAATCTTCTTAATTTCGTTTTCATCCACGTAACTTGAGTTACTGTTAATGTGTTAATAGCCTGACGCGTTGCATTTCAATGTTGTTTTTTGTTGGGACTGCAATCTTTCTTACTTCTTATCCCCATTACTTGTTTTAGTAGTTTCATCTCTTATTTAAATGGTTGAGTAATTTTGGTACTGTTGGATATATTTAGTGCAGATATAAATATACAAGTCAATAGACTTTGCATTAAGAAGATACACCCTACAAATTAATGTTTACAAGTACTTCGTTTTACTCGGAGATACAGTTAAGTTCATGAATAAGTGAACTAAAAAAATGTATCGATTATTATTGAAGTCTTTTCATGGTCTTTCTAGGGTCAGTTTCCTGATGGGTCAGAGGTAGCTGTTAAGAGACTTGCTTCACATTCTGGGCAAGGTCTTATAGAGTTCCAAAATGAAGTCAGACTCATAGCCAAGCTTCAACACACGAATTTGGTTAGACTATTGGGATGTTGCATACAAGGAGAGGAGAAAATACTGATATATGAGTATTTGCCAAACAGGAGCCTGGACTTCTTTATCTTTGGTATTATTTTGCTAACATCCCAGTATAATATGGCCACATTAATTCCAACTGTTTTATTAAGATGAATTAACTCTACCTATTGGAAATGCTTTTTTTAATTATAGACCAAGCACGAAGAGCTTTACTTGATTGGAACAAACGGCTAGCGATAATTGAAGGCATAGCACAAGGAATTCTGTATCTGCATAAGCACTCTCGGTTGCGAGTCATACATAGAGACCTTAAAGCAAGCAACATTCTCTTGGACTGTGATATGAATCCTAAAATTTCTGATTTTGGGCTTGCAAAAATATTCGGCTCAAATGATACTGAAGGAAACACAAAAAGGATTGCTGGGACATAGTAAGTTCTTTCATTAGAATTACACCATCCTGATTATATTACAGATTAATCATCCAAATACAAATGTTGACACATAAGTTTTCTCTTCTTCATGTGTCAAACGCATTCTATCAGTGGCTATATGGCTCCGGAGTATGCTTCGGAGGGCATTTTCTCAATCAAATCAGATGTATTCAGTTTTGGTGTGCTAATTATTGAAATCGTCAGCGGAACAAGAAACTCTGGTTTCCATCAGTTTGGCAACTTCTTCAACCTTCTTGGATATGTGAGTTTTAAAATTTATTATGTGAAATAGTTTTTATGCAGTAATTTAACTTATTATGTGATTAAAATTCCTGAAGGCATGGAAGTTGTGGAAAGAGGAAAGGTGGCTTGAACTCATAGATGCATCCTTACCTCCGGAGGTTCATGCATTAGAGATGATGAGATGTGTTAAAATTGCATTGTTGTGTGTGCAAGAGAAGGCAGTTGATCGCCCCACCATGTCAGACGTCGTTGCCATGCTAAGCAACGATACTATGACCCTACCTGATCCAAAGCATCCAGCATATTTCCACGTAGAAGTAAGAAGTGATCAGGGGTCAAAAGTTGATGCTGAGCCACCTAGTGTTAATGGTGTCACAGTATCTGTCCTAAATGGCAGGTAGTTTTACATCTTGTATTTTTTTCAGTAATATTGCTCTAGTACGGGTTACTTATGTGTTATACTCTGTAGCTTGGAATTAATAACAGAATGTATGCTGAATGGCGTATTTTCTGCCCTATTAACATCAGTAAACATTTACGTATATACAAATACTAGGATGAGATTCGATTAAAGGTCATGAAGCAAGGCTGCGATAGCTGTGTGTAGAGCAGATGACTGTAAATCCTCGAGTGACCAGCTCAAATTTGGTTGAAGTATTTCGCCAAGAAGAGGAGCAGCAGCCAGCATTTCGCCATGGATTCAGCTGAAGTATGCTATGTATATAGAAACGCAAGAACCCTCGGTAAGAAACCTTGTTTGGGATGCAAGTGATTGGCAAGTGCTCTTGGCAAAAACTGCTTGGGTGGTGCATCCTATCTTATAGTGTGTGTGTGTGTTGCAATTTGCAAGTGATCAGTACTGTTCGTCCGTGGCCACAAGGCGAATCAACGAAAATAATGCCGATAAGGTCAGACCAACAAAAATGATAATGACCCACAACCACTACGCCTACCCGAGAATTCCCACCATGCTCCTAGCACTCCGGAACACCGCATGCCAAGCAACACTTTCAAGAAAGAACACGACGACAGAACACTTGGCTGGGACCGTCTGTTGCAACATGGTCGCTCGCGCGCGTCGCTCCCAGGGGCGGCACGGGCGATAACCTAGCCGCCGCGCGCCCCCACTCCCTGTTCCTTCCTCGCTCCCCTGCCGCCACCGGGCAAAGCCCGCTCGGTGGAAGGCGGCGGCAGGGCCTCCTCGCCGCATGGCGTGCGGCTTCGGCACTGGACGGAGCTCCACTCCTGGTTGCGGCTGGGCGGCGGCGGCCCTCTCGCCGGCGCAGGCAAGCCGGGGCGGCGGCCCCGGGCAAGGTGGCGGCGCTGCTCCTTCCGACTCTCGGCTGAGGGTATACGGGACGATGCTCAGAGCCGACCACCGTGGATCTGACGACAGGCGTCCGGATCTGGCGGTGGTGGCACTCTGGCGTGCTGCGGTGCCGGCGCTGCGGCTTGCAGCGGCTGCTGGGCGCTCTGAGTGCTGGAGTCCCCTCCCTCAGCTGGGGAGTTGCGGTGGCGGCAGAGAGCTGCAGTTTTTGGATGGCGGCGCCGCTGCCGCGACGGCGCATATGCTACGGTGCCTGTGGAGATTGGTCTCCGGCCCTGTACTGGCGTGCTCATCTTCTGCTTGTTCCGTTGCAGAGGGCTGGGCTTGAGGTGGTTGTGGTTGTGGCCGGAGGCGTGATGGCATGGCGTGGTGCTACGTTGCATCGTGCATGTGGGTTTGGGGGTTGGCTGCAATGCTTCCTGCACAATTGTTGTTCTCCGGGCGAAAGTCTTGCACCTTCTCCAGTCGATGCCGAGATGGCGGCATTCTTGAGGGTCGCGTACCTTCTTGAAGGCCTCGTCGTGGAGATACATCCATCTATTGTATTGTTATGTGATTCCTGGTGAAAACCCAAGCTCCGTCGGAGCGGGCGGTGGCGGTATTTATGTCGTTATCTTCTTGAAGGCATCGCCTTGGAATCCTTAACCTTTATGGGATGGTGGGTTCATGACAATTGTGCAGGTTTTGCGTCGTGGACAGGGTGGTGGATGCCAGGGCGGCAGCTCCGGACGATGGAAGTACGCCGAGGCGGCGGCCTCGGATGGCCATGCAACGGCGGCTCTATGGAGTAGGTTCGTGGCTCTGCATGGCTTGGGCGGCGACTTAGTGTTGCAAGGGTAGCGAGGTCGTCGGTCCGGTTGGACGCGGCCCGAGTCAAGATGGCAACAGGGACGAAACACATTGGGTTTTGCTTGCCCAAACCCATCCCCACGAGAAAATCACAAACCCGTCCCCGTCCTCATCAACGTGTGTGGGGTTAAATTTTTGCCCGTCCCCTAAACCCGTTGGGTTTTCTAAACCCACGGGACCCCGTCCCCATGAGCAGTCAATGAAAACAACTACATTTAAAAAAAAACAAAAGCATATTACAGCAGCAGGTGACGGCTGGGAACCTAGGTTTAGGTTTAGGTGTTGTGTTGTGCGGGAGAGAGAGGCCTGAAGAGGGAGCGACACTGCAGCGACCGAGCGAGGGGTTGGTTTGTACTCCACCTCGACGCTATGGGGCTTGGCCACTCAGGGCGTTGTGGCTTTGGGCCACTTGAGTCAAGATGGATTAGTGCATGCTACAAAAACATATTTTGATGGGTATTGTCGGGTTTCGGGTTCGGGTAGTAGTGGAACGGGTTTAAACCTGCGAAACATGCCATGTTTTATAAGATAGAAATTCGCCCATCCCCGTCCTCTAATAGGGTAAAAACCCGCGGGGACGCGGATTTCGGGGCCCCATTGCCATCTTGAGGCCTGAGGGGTTGGTCTGACAGGAAGTCGGGGCGGCGGCCCCGGATGTTTGGCACAATGTTCATGGTCTGTGGTCGGTTGTCCCGTGTATGTAGCAAGGGCTATGGGCCGCCCGAACCGTGCGGCGTTATGGCTCGTGAGCTGGCGAGGGATTTCGGAGCAGTGGCTCCGGAGCCGGAGGTGTGTGTTTGTTTCAATTGTGGCCTTGTGTTGTGTGGTCGAAGAGGCTTCGTTGCTTGTGCGGTTTTCAGCTTGGTTTCCTTATAAACCGGTCACTTTTTGAGGTTTTTGATCCGATTTCTCTTATAAACTGGATCAGCTGTCTTTTTTTATAATGCAATGCCAGAGCTCCTGGAAATTAAGTAGTTCTAGTTTTAGAAAAGCCGTTTAGTTCAAGTTGAATGTTCTTTTTACAGCTGGTTCAAGCTGAATGTTGCTTCCTAGCATGCTGCCTACTCCCTCCGTTCCCATATAGTATGTCTTTTTAGAAATTTCAACGAGTAACTACATACGGAACAAATGAGTGAATGTACGCTCTCAAACATGTCGACATACATTCTCTTTCTCTCGGCTGTCCAGGTGGTGCTATTCCATCTCCGCCGTCAGATCTCAGTTGGAGGGCAGATGTTCCAGGCGCTCAAAAAAAAATTACGGCCAGACTTCACAGAGCAATCTCAGGCCCCCTTTCAGATCGAGCTTTTTCTTTCTCCAGTAATCTCCCAATCGACCGCCGCCGGAAGAGGACAGTCGCGCCACTATCATCACCGAGGGTTTGCGGCGGGGGTGGGCTCTGCGTCTACTGTAGGCCGCCGCCGGTGCTTGGAGCCGCCTCCGGCCGGGGAAGTTAGCTCCGAGATCTGCAGCCGTGGAGGCGAGCCGCGACGCCTTGGTGAGGAACCGAGGGGATGGATTCCCCCATGGCGAACAAGACGACGGTGAGAATCGACCATTATCCCATAGCCTGTCCTGTTGCCCTTCTTCTTCTTGTATTGTCCTGTTGCCGCAAAAAAAAAAAAGAGATTGAGATGCAACCACCGCGACAACCCTGCACCCTGGGGTTCGGTGTGTTGGAAGGGGACTGAGAGTAGTGAGATTGTTTTGGGGGAAGCTCATATGAGGTGGAAATTCATGCCTGTGTGCTTGGTGCTAGTTTGGGTCTCTCGGTAGGTAGATGTTCCTAGTTCTTGTCACTGTATGTCTTGTCTTGGTACTATCGTTTGTTCTTATACATATTAAATGTTTGGGGACTCTGAATTTGGTTAATCCGCAACAGAGTAACCTGATCCATATCTCTGTACGCAGGAACCAGAGGAGGAAGATAGGTTGAGCGCGCTGACGGACGATGTTTTACTGTCGATCTTGCGGAAAGTCAACATAAGCACGGCCGCACGGACAAGTTCGCTGTCAACACGGTGGAGGCAGCTGCCCTGGCTGCTGCCCGAGCTCAGTATTGATGTCAGGTGGTTCCTACCTGCTCCACACTCAGACCCGATTGAGGCAAATGACATGCAGGAAGCTATGGTGGCTCTAACTAAAGCAACTAGGAGTTTATTGTCTAAACCTCGGAGAGGATCCACCACCGCGAGGCTGGACCTTGTGATCTACTTGATCAATACTTTCTTGTCTGACCTTGGCCCACTGGTAGGTGATGCAGTCGATTGTGGTTTGTTAAAAGATTTGGATCTCACCATTCATGACGGGACAGATCCTCTTGACCGTAATGAGGAGTATATGCTTCAGCGAGCGCAAGATATATATGGGTTTTTCACTGCCTACCCTAGTGTGCTCCATTTCCTCACAAAGCTCTCTCTGTACAATGTATGCTTCAGTGAACTGGACATAAATCGTGTCCTGTTTGACAGCTGCAAGGAACTGAAGCATCTATTCCTCATTTACTGTGATACTGGCCGCCACAATCTCTGTAAGATAGATGCACCAAATTCAAAACTCAGTGTTTTAGAAATCCACTTCTGTCGCTTTGAGATGCTTGAGTTGGTCTGCCTTCCAAAGCTGGAGAAGCTCACATGGTATCATTGGTTGTCTGAATATAGCCCCTTGCTGATGTCTTATGTCCCATCTCTTGGGGAATTAGAACTCTCATCTGCGTTAACACTAAAGCATGTACCATTTAAATTAAGTGAGGTTCTACATGGAACCACAAGCATACATACTCTGACATTGGACTTCCAAGGAGAAAATGTAAGTACCACTTAATTTATTTTTTGTATTCACTACATTTGTCATGCCTCTGTATTTTCTGTGTGGTCATATTTATCCGGGATATACCATGGATGAGTTTTTGCATGATAGAGTACAAATAGAGCTGTAAATAATTCAAGAACCTCCATACATGTACTGTTTTCTAGAGATGATTTTAAACTGTTTCTTCTTATTTTGTTTTTATCTTGTGGTCAGCTTTGGATGCAACCTGAAATGAAGCAACTCTGCACCGCATTCAACAAGCTAAGGAAGCTGTCTGTGCGTGGTATCTTTGTTGAATTTGACATTATATGGACGACAGCCTTTCTTGTGGCGGCACCCTCCATTGAAATATTATGTATTGAGGTAACTTGTGTCGTTCCAATCTAGTATTCTAATTGAAGTATGTTTCTTATTGCCCTTCTAAAATAATGCTTTGTAAGCTTCTCTCCCTCTACACAACTTATGAACACATCTTCACCTTTCATTTTTGTAAATTGAAATGAAAGGTCCCT
>NC_057807.1:686879586-686881073 GCF_018294505.1 Triticum aestivum | reverse complement strand
GTTTTATCGCAAATGAAAAGGGATTCGTTTTTTCAATTCCAGGAAATCCAATTACATTCGTATGTTTTCCTCATGCAAATCTAGGTATGGGACCATGACACATGCGGATGGGACGACAATTATAACAGAAAGTTGGTATTCGCCGATAGAAAAAATCCTGAGTGGGAGATGGACTCGCACAGCTCCAAGAACTGGCTACTGAAGGAGCTCCAGATTGTTGGCTTCAGGCCGCTGGAACAGCAGTTTACATTTATAAGGGCCTTGCTGGAGCGAGCCCCCAACTTGCAGACGATTGTCCTGAAAGGAGACATAGAGTGTGTGTGGGATTGTGTCGCCCTCATAAGAGAGGCTTTATTTCCAAAGACTGAGGCGAATCACAGACGGCAAACCCTCGCCCCGAGTGATCTTCTATGAATGATCCTGTTCTCTTCGGATCATCTTTGTTGTTTAAGCCGCAAGGACGGAGTTGTCTGTATGCGTCTTATGTGTTCATTCAGACAGTTGGATATGAGCCTGTGTAATGAATCCAGTGAGAGTGAGAGATTGGTATGTGCTAGGAAGTAGGAACTAAGGCTGGGTTTCATTTCGTGAGAAGCACAGCATGCATGCAAGTTCATGTTCAAGTTGAACTTCTGGTGCTAGCTAAGCTATATTCTTTCTTTCTTTTGGTTGGTTGCTTGCATGCTGGGAAAACCATTAATCCCGAACTTGTGATGCCTGCGCTATACTGTGTATATACTTGGTTCTCAACTACTCCCTCCGTCCCCCAATGAAAGACATTTTTGCAGTTAACATAGCTTGCAAAAACGTCTTATATTGTGGGACGGAGGACATAGCTTGCAAAAGCGTCTTTCATTGTGGGACGGAGGGAGTAGCCCACATCTTCTCTATAATATGCAACTTATCCAAATAGTTTTCAATGAATAAGCATGTTGTCTACATGCCTTATAGTTATGTTATTTACACTGTAAGTCTGCAAGGTGGGTCATTTGTAATGTTTTCTATGTTAATCAAACACTTTTCTATGATTGGCAGTAGTGCGAAAGCCTTGAAGTTCTTTTTATTTTTGGCATGCTCAAAGCCCTGGAGGTTGTCAGGGCAAGTAAGAAAGTAGGCGATGGACAAGCCCTAGCCCCAACCGTTCATCTACCCCTCTCGACGCCGCTCCGAATCGGGGGAGAGGGGGGGTTGCTTTGGATCTTTTTTTTTTGGCTCAAAGCCCTGAAGGTTGGCAGGGCAAGTCAGAAAAATGTTTGGGCCATAGCTAGGTAGCGAATCATTTTCTAGAGACAGGCAACTAAGCATGCAACGGACAAGCCCCAGCTCCACCCGTTTGTCTACCCCTCTGGACGCCGCCAGGTGGCGCGGGGAGTTCCGAATCGGGGGGCGGGTGGGGGCGCTGCTTTGGAACTTCTTCTTTTTTGGCATGCTTAAAGCCCTGAAGGCTTTCAGGGCAAGTAAGAAAATGTTTGGGCCATAGCTAGGTA
>NC_057807.1:686867964-686879083 GCF_018294505.1 Triticum aestivum | reverse complement strand
ACATTGGCGTGGGTGAAGCCAACAGTGGCTAGAGGGATCTAGCACGGAGGTCTTCATCTATGGCCCGGCCTGGCCGGATCATCATTGAAGAAGGCCTCGACGCAGGGATGCTTCCTCCGTCCACTGCCTGCTCCGTGCCAACGCGTGCTTCCGCACGGCCTGCCTCGGCGCCGCCGTCGACTGCTACACCGATGCGAGCACGCACCCCCCAAAACCTCCTCCATCCTCCCCCAATCCCCTTCTTCGTTGTCGACGGCTCGATCCGTGGAATGCCAGGCGATTGATTGATTGGCTCGTTTGTTGGTTTCCAGGCAATTGCGCTCTGCCCCTGCGTCGTCGTCTACTGGGTGAACCAGGGCCTCTGCCACTTCCGCCGCAAGGACTGGGCCAGGGTCGAGGAGGACAGCAGGAGGGCGCTCGCGCTCGACGACACCTCCATCAAGGTGACTGACACAGATTATTATTCCTCATTTTTCAGTTGATGCCACCATTAATTGGTTCATGTCTGAGGAATTGGGCCGTATATTTGTAAAATGTGCAGAGGTTTCAGAGCTTCATTCGTTCTTGCTTCGATTACTGATGCAGGGGCACTATTTACTAGGATGTGTGCTGCTCGAGAAGGGGGGCTGCGCTCTGGCTGTCCAAGGAATTCGACAAGGTCTGCCGTTCATGAACATTCTGAACCACTCTCTGTATCTTCAAATACAACTGTAGTCTTACGTGTAACATAAGCCCATGCTTCCCTGTTTATTTGTGAACCCTATATGTTTCCACCGCATGTGGCCCTTCTTGTCCTGCCTTTTTTCGTTCTTCTGAACTTCTCGACAACCCGTGTGTGTGAGTTGTAGTCTAGCGCATCAATGGGGCAATGCTATCTGCGTGTTCTTGAATGTCATATTTAGGCCTGAAACATATTTAGAGAAGATTGAGAGAAGCATATTTAGGCCCGAAACTTTTATCTTGCCAAAACTTCTGTGCATATAGCGTCTCTTTGAATTTTTTTTTCTGCTTCTAGGAGATGATGAGGGTTCTGAACTTGATCACCATCAGCATAGCTAGGCATGGTAGCTGGATTGACCATTGGATGAAGTATTCAGTTTCATTCTTAAGTGCTTACCATTTACAGTACAGTAGATATGAGAAGAGGTGAACCAAATCGTCCATCGACAAAAGCTACGTTTTCTGATTAGTTTAATTAAATGAATGTCATATTGATTTGCGTTTTGTTTGTTTGCCAAACGCGACGGTAGCGGAGAAGTGGAAGAGGGCCAATTAGGTCCTACTGTGGTATGCGCCAGACTGAACCACCGTGTATGGTTCCTTACCGGAAGTACTTGATCAATGGTGCAAAATAAATTGCTTGAATGGATTTATTATGGAGAATAAAATAAGAATATTAGGGTTTAAAGCCACCCTTCTTGTGGATTGACTGATAAATCCATATAATATTTTGGGAAAAAGTTAAATCCTTATATGTTGTGTACTTGTAGTCTAATCTTTAAATCCTCAATTATATGGAAGTGATGGTACATTTCAGTTCAGTGTGTTGACCATTGACATGATAGGTTGTTGAATCCATCGTGGTCCTGTCGCTTCTATAGAACTAGAGCATTCCCTTTGGTGCCCTGCATTTTTTTTAACACAGAAGCGGTGATTATAGTGACAAGCTTGTGTTAGGGGTTCATGTACGCTTATGCAGGTACTTAGGTATCGGGTTGCAGGATCAAGATTAGCGCTCATTCCCACCTTGGTTTTCAAATGAGCTTGGCTTTCAAACATGCGAGGTTTAGAATTTCCTATTGAATTTACTTCTCTTTTTTGCCAGAGGAAACTGTCATATTTTACCTCGGAGCATCTCTGATTGAACACTATTTACATCTAATTTGTTTATCTGTACTTTGCAGGAACTCGCTACTTCAATTATTTATATTGTTTAATTAATTGGGTGTGACAATAGGTCGTACACTATAGGCATTTTCCATTTACATCACAGATTCTTCCTTCTAACCTACTCATCTCTACCTATATACAGCTAACTACAACGTTGGTATTGGGGATAATTACTGGAGTAACGGATGCTTAATTCCTCTTTGTGCAATTGTGTGTTCTTAGTGTAGATGCATGTTCTTAGTGTAGAATATACCTTTATCTAGAAGGGGTCACGTTTATAATTTGTTCATTCTAATAATCATGTTTGATTACTGCCACTGTGCAATGCACTACCACATGTTTCATGTTATCGGTGTACAATATATTACCTGGTCATGTGACTTGCTGATGCAAGATATAATTATTGCCAGATTTAATTTGGTTGTTGCCATGCGCAAGTCAGCATTTACCGATCTGCAAGTTTAAATCATGGCAATGTTCTATGCTCATCAAATCCACCCTTTGCAGGTATTCTTGGTAATGTTAAGTAGGTGTCTTCCAGTACAGATTATTGGATTTATGACACATTCACTCCATCATAGAGACCCAAGATCCTTCACAAGCCATGTTAATCAGGTATCTCCTTTTTAAAATTGCAGGTTTTGTTTCGTACAACCTCTGTTTGCATTACAACTTCAAAATAGATAGGATGTGGTATAATTACAACCTCCTTCAATATTTTTTGTGTGTGCGTGCTCAGGAGTCTTCATTGGAGCCATTTTGTGCGTGCTCAGTTGTTTATCTAACACTTTATATGTTTATTTGGTTAATACTTGCTTCATTGGAGCAATTTTGTTTTTGTTCTGTATAGTTCCACCTGAGTCTAAATTATTATGCATTTGCTCACAAGAAAAGCAGTCAGGACTAGAAAGCTGCATTGTTATTCCTTTTCCCTGGTTCAGACTGTAGTGTCAGGTTCAGAGATGATTGCAGCAAGGTCAAGTTCCTTTTTTACTGCACATGGATGTTTTGAATATGTTCTACCAAAACATTTTATAACTAACATATTGATTTCATATTGTTGTTTTCTGTAACCTTTGATAGAAGGATCTGCTCATGTATTTTTCCTGTGTATATCTTTGTGCTAAAATATGCATTTCTATTAAATATTCATTCCTAAATAATTGTTTCTGATAAACAACGATGCCTTTCTTACACAGGTTGTTTGATGCGTTCGTGCTCGTCGGCGGGAGGTGCAAGGCGCAACTTCGACGCGGTTCCTTGCCGGTTGGACGGCGTTTAGGCGCAACCCCGGCGTGCACTGAGTACTGCCTCGGCTACAACCTCCCTCGGTGAGGTCCATCTTCCTCCCACTCCTCTGCTTCGGCTACTGTATGGGACATGGCCATGGCTATATTGATGTGGCGCTCGTGTGGTTGATGCTCTATGCCCTACTCATGCATCGCTTCCTACTTGAGCTCTGTAGTTGTGGATCCATGCCATTTTAGGGTTTGCAGGCTGTTGTTCATGTTTAGTTGCTATCGTAGGAGCTCATGTGATGCTCTGGTTTACATGTGGATGCCCTCGTCCTATAGCTATGCTCCTGGATTTGCTAGATTGATCAGTGGCGTTCGTGCTAGGGCGATGATGATTAATCGTGGATGAAATAAGTGGGCGTTTAAGCAATCGTGGCACCTATGTGTATCAGGTTGGATCCTCCCTCTTGTCTCTAGAATCCTTTTTGATCCTGTGTGTTGGGGAACGTAGTAATTTTAAAAAAATTCCTACGCACACGCAAGATCATGGTGATGCATAGCAACGAGAGGGGAGAGTGTGTCCACGTACCCTCGTAAACCGAAAGCGGAAGCGTTATGACAACGCGGTTGATGTAGTCGTACGTCTTCACGATCCGACCGATCCAAGCACCGAACGTACGGCACCGCCGAGTTCAGCACACGTTCAGCTCGATGACGATCCCCGGACTCCGATCCAGCAGGGTGTCGAGGATGAGTTCCGTCAGCACAACGGCGTGGTGACGATGATGATGTTCTACCGACGCAGGGCTTCACCTAAGCACCGCAACGATACGACCGAGGTGGAATATGGTGGAGGGGGGCACCGCACACGGCTAAGGAACGATCACGAAGATCAACTTGTGTGTCATGGGGTGCCCCCTGCCCCCGTATATAAAAGAGGGAGGGGGAGGTGCGGCCGGCCCCTAGGGGTGCGCCTGGAGGAGTCCTACTCCCACCGGGAGTAGGACTCCCCCCTCTTGCCTTGTAGGAGAAGGAAAGGGGGAAGGGGAAAGAGGAAAGGGGGGCGCCCCCCCCCTTCCTTGTCCTATTCGGACTAGGGGCAGGGGGCGCGCGGCCTGCCCTGGCCGGCCCTCCTCTTCTCCCTGAGGGCCCATGTAGGCCCATTAACCTCCGGGGGGGCTCCGGAACCCCCCGGTACTCCGGAAAAATCCTGATTTCACCCGGAACAATTCCGATATCCAAATATAGGCTTCCAATATATCAATGTTTATGTCTCGACCATTTTGAGACTCCTCGTCATGTCCGTGATCACATCCGGGACCCCGAACAACCTTCGGTACATCAAAACTTTTAAACTCATAATAAAACTGTCATCGCAACGTTAAGCGTGCGGACCCTACGGGTTCGAGAACTATGTAGACATGACCTAGAACTATTTCCGGTCAATAACCAATAGTGGAACCTGGATGCTCATATTGGCTCCTACATATTCTACGAAGATCTTTATCGGTCAAACCGCATAACAACATACGTGTTTCCCTTTGTCATCGGTATGTTACTCGCCCGGGATTCGATCGTCGGTATCCAAAACCTAGTTTAATCTCGTTACCGGCAAGTCTTTTTACTCGTTACGTAATGCATCATTTCGTAACCAACTCATTGATCACATTGCTTGCAAGGCTTATAGTGATGTGCATTACCGAGAGGGCCCAGAGATACCTTTCCAACAATCGGAGTGACAAAACCTAATCTCGAAATACGCCAACTCAACATCTATCTTTGGAGACACCTGTAGAGCTCCTTTATAATCACCCAGTTACGTTGTGACATTTGGTATCACACAAAGTGTTCCTCCGGTAAACGGGAGTTGCATAATCTCATAGTTGTAGGAACTTTGTATAAGTCATGAAGAAAGCAATAGCAACATACTAAACGATCAAGTGCCAGGCTAACTGAATGGGTCAAGTCAATCACATCATTCTCCTAATGATGTGATCTCTTTAATCAAATGACAACACATGTCTATGGTTAGGAAATATAACCATCTTTGATTAATGAGCTAGTCAAGTAGAGGCATACTAGTGACATTAAGTTTGTCTATGTATTCACACATGTATCATGTTTCCGGTTAATACAATTCTAGCATGAATAATAAACATTTATCATGATTTGAGGAAATAAATAATAACTTTATTATTGCCTCTAGGACATATTTCCTTCAGTCTCCCACTTGGACTAGAGTCAATAATCTAGATTACACAGTAATGATTCTAACACCCATGGAGTCTTGGTGCTGATCATGTTTTGCTCGTGGAAGAGGCTTAGTCAACGGGTCTGCTACATTCAGATTCGTATGTATCTTGCAAATCTCTATGTCTCCCACCTGGACTTGGTCCCGGATGGAATTGAAGCGTCTCTTGATGTGATTGGTCCTCTTGTGAAATCTGGATTCCTTTGCCAAGGCAATTGCACCCGTATTGTCACAGAAGATCTTCATTGGTCCCGATGCACTAGGTATGACACATAGATCGGAAATGAACTCCTTCATCCAGACTCCTTCATTTGCTGCTTCTGAAGCAGCTATGTACTCCGCTTCGCATGTAGATCCCGCCACGACGCTTTGTTTAGAACTGCACCAACTTACAGCTCCACCGTTTAATAAAAATACGTATCCGGTTTGCGATTTAGAATCGTCCGGATCAGTGTAAACTTGCATCGACGTAACCATTTAAGACTAGCTCTTTGTCACCTCCATAAACAAGAAACATATCCTTAGTCCTTTTCAGGTATTTCAGGATGTTCTTGACCGCTGTCCAGTGATCCACTCCTGGATTACTTTGGTACCTCCCTGCTAAACTTATTGCTAAGCATACATCAGGTCTGGTACACAGCATTGCATACATGATAGAGCCTATGGCTGAAGCATAGGGAACATCTTTCATTTTCTCTCTATCTTCTGCTGTGGTCGGGCATTGAGTCTGACTCAACTTCACACCTTGTAATACAGGCAAGAACCCTTTCTTTGCCTGATCCATTTTGAACCTTTTCAAAACTTTATCAAGGTATGTGCTTTGTGAAAGTCCAATTAAACGTCTTGATCTATCTCTATAGATCTTGATACCCAATATGTAAGCAGCTTCACCGAGGTCTTTCATTGAAAAACTTTTATTTAAGTATCCCTTTATGCTATCCAGAAATTCTATATCATTTCCAATTAACAATATGTCATCTACATATAATATCAGAAATGCTACAGAGATCCCACTCACTTTCTTGTAAATACAGTCTTCTCCAAAAGTTTTTATAAAACATATGCTTTGATCACACTACCAAAACGTTTATTCCAACTCCGAGATGCTTGCACCAGTCCATAAATGGATCGCTGGAGCTTGCACACTTTGTTAGCACCTTTTGGATCGACAAAACCTTCCGGTTGCATCATATACAACTCTTCTTCCAGAAATCCATTCAGGAATGCAGTTTTTACATTCATTTGCCAAATTTCATAATCATAAAATGCGGCAATTGCTAACATGATTCGGACAGACTTAAGCATCGCTACGGGTGAGAAAGTCTCATCGTAGTCAATCCCTTGAACTTGTCGAAAACCTTTTGCAACAAGTCGAGCTTTGTAGACAGTTATATTACCATCAGCGTCAGTCTTCTTCTTGAAGATCCATTTATTCTCAATGGCTTGCCGATCATCGGGCAAGTCAACCAAAGTCCATAATTCGTTCTCATACATGGATCCTATCTCAGATTTCATGGCTTTAAGCCATTTTGTGGAATCTGGGCTCATCATCGCTTGCTCATAGTTCGCAGGTTTGCCATGGTCAAGTAACATGACTTTCAGAACATGATTACCGTACCACTCTGGTCCGGATCTTACTCTGGTAGACCTACGAGGTTCAGTAGAAACTTGATCTGAAGATTCATGATCAATATCATTAGCTTCGTCACTAATTGGTGTAGTTGTCACAGGAACCGGTTCTTGTGATGAACTAAGGAAGCAGGTACAGTTACCTCATCAAGTTCTACTTTCCTACCACTCACTTCTTTCGAGAGAAACTCCTTCTCTAGAAAGGATCCGATTTTAGCAACGAAAATCCTGCCCTCAGATCTGTGATAGAAGGTGTACCCAATTGTCTCTTTTGGGTATCCTATGAAGAGACATTTCTCCGATTTGGGTTCGAGCTTATCTGGTTGAAGTTTCTTCACATAAGCATCGCAGCCCCAAACTTTAAGAAACGACAACTTTGGTTTCTTGCCAAACCACAGTTCATAAGGCGTCGTCTCAACGGATTTTGATGGTGCCCTATTTAACGTGAATGCGGCCGTCTCTAAAGCATAACCCCAAAATGATAGCGGTAAATCAGTAATAGACATCATAGATCATACCATATCCAGTAAAGTACGATTACGACGTTCGGACACACCATTTCGTTATGGTGTTTCGGGTGGCGTGAGTTGCGAAACTATTCCGCATTGTTTCAAATGTAAACCAAACTCGTAACTCAAATATTCTCCTCCACGATCAGATCGTAGAAATTTTATTTTCTTGTTACGATGATTTTCTACTTCACTCTGAAATCCTTTGAACTTTTCAAATGTTTCAGACTTGTGTTCCATCAAGTAGATATACCCATATCTGCTCAAATCATCTGTGAAGGTGAGAAAATAACGATACCCGCCGCGAGCTTCGACATTTATTGGACCACATACATCGGTATGTATGAGTTCTAACAAATCAGTTGCTCGCTCTATAGTTCCGGAGAACGGCGTTTTAGTCATCTTGCCCATGACGCACGGTTTGCAAGTACCAAGTGATTCATAATCAAGTGATTCCAAAAGTCCATCAGTATGGAGTTTCTTCATGCGCTTTACACCGATATGACCTAAACGGCAGTGCCATAAATAAGTTGCACTATCATTATTAACTCTGCATCTTTTGGTTTCAACATTATGAATATGTGTATCACTCCTATCGAGATTTAATAAAAATAGACCACTCTGTAAGTGTGCATGACCATAAAAGATATTACTCATATAAATAGAACAACCATTATTCTCTAATTTAAATGAATAACCGTCTCGCATCAAACAAGATCCACATATAATGTTCATGCTCAACGCTGGCACAAAATAACAATTATTTAGGTCTAAAACTAATCCTGATGGTAGATGTAGAGGTAGCGTGCCGACCGTGATCACATCGACTTTGGAACCATTTCCCACGCGCATCATCACCTTGTCCTTAGCCAATCTTTGCCTATTCCGTAGTCCCTGTTTTGAGTTGCAAATATTAGCAACAGAACCAGTATCAAATACCCAGGTGCTACTGCGAGCATTAGTAAGGTACACATCAATAACATGTATATCACATATACCTTTGCTCACTTTGCCATCCTTCTTATCAGCCAAATACTTGGGGAAGTTCCGCTTCCAGTGTCCAGTCTGCTTGCAGTAGAAGCACTTAGTCTCAGGCTTAGGTCCAGACTTGGGTTTCTTCTCTTGAGCAGCAACTTGTTTGCTGTTCTTCTTGAAGTTCCCCTTCTTCTTCCCTTTGCCCTTTTTCTTGAAACTGGTGGTCTTATTGACCATCAACACTTGATGCTCCTTCTTGATTTCTACCTCCGCAGCCTTTAGCATTGCGAAGAGCTCGGGTATAGTCTTGTCCATCCCTTGCATATTATAGTTCATCACGAAGCTCTTGTAGCTTGGTGGCAGTGATTGAAGAATTCTGTCAATGACACTATCATCAGGAAGATTAACTCCCAGTTGAATCAAGTGATTATTATACCCAGACATTTTGAGTATGTGTTCACTGACAGAACTATTCTCCTCCATCTTACAGCTATAGAACTTATTGGAGACTTCATATCTCTCAATCCGGGCATTTGCTTGAAATATTAACTTCAACTCCTGGAACATCTCATATGCTCCATGACGTTCAAAACATCGTTGAATACCCGGTTCCAAACCGTAAAGCATGGCACACTGAACTATCGAGTAGTCATCAGCTTTACTTTGCCAGACGTTCTTAACGTCGTTAGTTGCATCTGCAGCAGGCCTAGCACCCAGCGGTGCTTCCAGGACGTAATTCTTCTGTGCAGCAATGAGGATAATCCTCAGGTTACGGACCCAGTCTGTGTAATTGCTACCATCATCTTTCAACTTAGCTTTCTCAAGGAACGCATTAAAATTCAACGGAACAACAGCACGAGCCATCTATCTACAACAAACATAGACAAGCAAAAATACTATCAGGTACTAAGTTCATGATAAATTTAAGTTCAATTAATCATATTACTTAAGAACTCCCACTTAGACAGACATCTCTCTAGTCATATAAGTGATCACGTGATCCAAATCAACTAAACCATGTCCGATCATCACGTGAGATGGAGTAGTTTTCAATGGTGAACATCACTATGTTGATCATATCTACTATATGATTCACGCTCGACCTTTCAGTCTCTGTGTTCCGAGGCCATATCTGTATATGCTAGGCTCGTCAAGTTTAACCTGAGTATTTCGCGTGTGCAACTGTTTTGCACCCGTTGTATTTGAACGTAGAGCCTATCACACCCGATCATCACGTGGTGTCTCAGCACGAAGAACTTTCACAACGGTGCATACTCAGGGAGAATACTTCTTGATTATTTAGTGAGAGATCATCTTAAAATGCTACCGTCAATCAAAGGAAGATAAGATGCATAAAGGATAAACATCACATGCAATCAATATAAGTGATATGATATGGCCATCATCATCTTGTGCTTGTGATCTCCATCTCCGAAGCACCATCGTGATCATCATCATCACCGGCGCGACACCTTGATCTCCATCGCAGCATCGGTGTCGTTACGCCATCTATTGCTTCTACGACTATCGCTACCGCTTAGTGATAAAGTAAAGCAATTACAGGGCGTTTGCATTTCATACAATAAAGCGACAACCATATGGCTCCTGCCAGTTGTCGATAACTTCGGTTACAAAACATGATCATCTCATACAATAAAATATAGCATCACGTCTTGACCATATCACATCACAACATGCCCTGCAAAAACAAGTTAGATGTCCTCTACTTTGTTGTTGCAAATTTTACGTGGCTGCTATGGGCTGAGCAAGAACCGTTCTTACCTACGCATCAAAACCACAACGATAGTTCGTCAAGTTAGTGCTGTTTTAACCTTCGCAAGGACCGGGCGTAGCCACACTCAGTTCAACTAAAGTTGGGGAAACAGACACCCGCTAGTCACCTGTGTGCGAAGCACGGCGGTAAAACCAGTCTCGCGTAAGCATACGCGTAATGTCCGTCCGGGCCGCTTCATCCAACAATACCGCTGAACCAAAATATGACATGTTGGTAAGCAATATGACTTGTATCGCCCACAACTCACTTGTGTTCTACTCGTGCATATAACATCAATGCATAAAACCTAGGCTCGGACGCCACTGTTGGGGAACATAGTAATTTCAAAAAAATTCCTACGCACACGCAAGATCATGGTGATGCATAGCAACTAGAGGGGAGAGTGTGTCCATGTACCCTCGTAGACCGAAAGCGGAAGCGTTATGACAACGCGGTTGATGTAGTCGTACGTCTTCACGATCCGACCGATCCAAGCAACGAACGTACGACACCTCCGAGTTCAGCACACGTTCAGCTCGATGACGATCCCCAGACTCCGATCCAGCAGGGTGTCGGGGATGAGTTCCGTCAGCACGACGGCGTGGTGATGATGATGATGTTCTACCGACGCAGGGCTTCGCCTAAGCACCGCAACGATACGATCGAGGTGGAATATGGTGGAGGGGGCACCGCACACGGCTAAGGAACGATCATGAAGATCAACTTGTGTGTCATGGGGTGCCCCCTGCCCTCGTATATAAAGGAGGGAGGGGGGAGGTGCGGCCGGCCCCTAGGGGTGCGCCTGGAGGAGTCCTACTCCCAGCGGGAGTAGGACTCCCCCCTCTTGCCTTGTAGG
>NC_057807.1:686861632-686867697 GCF_018294505.1 Triticum aestivum | reverse complement strand
CTTCTCCCTTAGGGCCCATGTAGGCCCATTAACCCCCGGGGGGGGGGGGTCCAGTAACCCCCCGGTACTCCGGAAAAATCCCGATTTCACCCGAAACAATTCTGATATCCAAATATAGGCTTCCAATATATCAATCTTTATGTCTCGACCATTTCGAGACTCCTCGTCATGTCCGTGATCACATCCGGGACTCGAACAACCTTCGGTACATCAAAACTTATAAACTCATAATAAAACTGTCATCGTAACGTTAAGCGTGCGGACCCTACGGGTTCGAGAACTATGTAGACATGACCTAGAACTATTTCCGGTCAATAACCAATAGCGGAACCTGGATGCTCATATTGACTCCTACATATTCTACGAAGATCTTTATCGGTCAAACCGCATAACAACATACGTGTTTCCCTTTGTCATCGGTATGTTACTTGCCCGAGATTCAATCGTCGGTATCCAAAACCTAGTTCAATCTCGTTACCGGCAAGTCTCTTTACTCGTTGCGTAATGCATCATTCCGTAACCAACTCATTGGTCACATTGCTTGCAAGGCTTATAGTGATGTGCATTACCGAGAGGGCCCAGAGATACCTTTCCGACAATCGGAGTGACAAAACCTAATCTTGAAATACGCTAACTCAACATCTATCTTTGGAGACACCTGTAGAGCTCCTTTATAATCACCCAGTTACGTTGTGACGTTTGGTAGCACACAAAGTGTTCCTCCGGTAAACGGGAGTTGCATAATCTCATAGTTGTAGGAACTTTGTATAAGTCATGAAGAAAGCAATAGCAACATACTAAACGATCAAGTGCTAGGCTAACTGAATGGGTCAAGTCAATCACATCATTCTCCTAATGATGTCATCTCTTTAATCAAATGACAACACATGTCTATGGTTAGGAAACATAACCATCTTTGATTAATGAGCTAGTCAAGTAGAGGCATACTAGTGACATTAAGTTTGTCTATGTATTCACACATGTATCATGTTTCCGGTTAATACAATTCTAGCATGAATAATAAACATTTATCATGATTTGAGGAAATAAATAATAACTTTATTATTGCCTCTAGGGCATATTTCCTTCACTGTGATACTTGTTGTTGTCCTTGGATGGTCACTCTTGTTGAGTGATAACCAGGGCAGCTCCATTGTATGAAGAGATTGATCTGGTGATAAGAGATGATGGGGGTAGGTTATATGATCGAGGAAAGGTGAATCTGAGCCCGCAATGCAATGAACCCTGAAACCAGAAACATGAGACGGATCGCAACCTGAGCGTTCTCAGCGATTAGAGCATTCTGGCCGTCCGATCGAAAGTCCCTCGCGATACCGGCCGTCCGATCTCGTGCCTGATCGCCGTGAGCCATCCGATTTTGACCCCGATCGACCTGGGCCGTCGGATAAAATTCCAATGGCAACAAATTCTAAATATCGTGCCCCCACCAGGGCATTTCGGTCATTTTGCTTAGGAGGGGGTATAAAGGGGGCCGCTGCCATGGGAGACCTAGCCGCCGCCTCCTCTCTCACTCGCTCCTGCAGCTGCCTCCCTCCCTCCTACGTAGGTGGCTCCCACCAACCACGACGGCGGCGGCAACGGCCATGGAGGAGGGCGGCATATCAGCGGCGCCGGTGATGGCGTGTGTGGCGGATATGCAATGATCCCTGAACCATTTTTATTTGTATTTAAAGGTGTTGCTTATTTATGCTCAAGTGGTGTTCGTGCTAGGGCGATGATGATTACCTTGGCTGGAATTAGTGTGCCTTTCAGCAATCGAGGCACCTGTGGGTATCAAGTTGGATCCTCCCTCTTGTCTCTAGAATCCTTTTTGGTCATGTGATACTTGTTGTTGTCCTTGGATGGTCATTCTTGTTGAGTGATAACCAGGGCAGCTCTACTTTATAAACAGACTGATCTGGTGATAAGAGATGATGGGGGTTGGTTATATGATCGAGGAAAGGAGAATCTGAGCCCACTATGCATTAAAACTGTAGCTACCTCCCCTAATGTGTGTAGTATTGAAGGCAAAAGAGAACTTTTCATGTCTTGCTACTTTTAAATTCCAAAAAGGTTCATTCTTCCTTTGTTGGTTACTTAACCATGATTTTTTTTTGCTTTGGTTCTGGTTGAGATACTAAAGATTGTTTATATATGAAAATTATAGACACTTGTAGTTTTGTATGCCTCAACTATAGCTTAGGATCCAGTGTTGTAATGTTATGCCTAATTAAAAATAATTCTAATCAATAATAGTGGTTCTTTCCTTTTGATTTGAACAGAGAGAGGGCCACTGATTCTTGATCTTAAGATGACCCCATTTTTTTATGTTCCCTTTTAAAGATTCTTGCTTGCATTTTGGGTTGGTTTTCTGCTCTCTATGTTTCCTTTTAGCGTTTGTTTCCTCTGTTGCTGCATTCCCTTTTTTGCATACTACATGCTCTTTTTGTATCTCATTCTGCATGTGACATAACTAACTAATATACATCTTCGATCAGTATTCACATTGAGATGAAAGGTTATATCTGATATCATCTAGCTCAAGTAGGAACTTTCTGCTCCAATGTTTGCTATGAAAGGTTATAACTACTACATCTTCGAGCAGGATTCACATTTCCTTGTCTGGTATATTTCAGTCCCTTGTGAAATGAATCGTTTATGTGTATGAAAGTTTTAGAATATCAGAAAAATGTTTAGTTTTAGTGTCCAGTTCACTGCCAATTCTCTTACTGCTTTTGTCGTGACCATGCAAATCAATTATCATGTGGATTGACTATGCCTTGCTTACCTTGCATTGGTTTATTTTGCTATTTGTGGCCTATAGTAAACTCATCTATCATGGATGGTTACTTTGATTTTTTAGATGTAAACAGTTTCTCAAACCTTCCTACTAACTTGACCATTATCTGCTAATTACAACATTTGGACCGGCACCCTCGCACCAAGGCGCCCAGCAGGCTCGCCGCAAGTACAGCTACGCCGCCGCCTCCCTGGGGGGCTGCAAGGTGAAGTGGACGGCCGAGGAGAAGCCACACGGTGGGGCTGGGCTCTCAAGTGGGAGGCGGAGCTCGCCTCCCCCAACGACGACCGCTTCGATTGCAAGTGGAAGTGGGAGCCCAAGTCCAAGCCCGGTGCCGCCGGCAAGGCCAAGACCAAGCTCGAGGAAGCCAGCGAGGATGACAAGAATAAGCCGGAGAGGAAGTGCACATAGATCGAGGAGGTCCTCGCCGGCTACGATGCCATATTCAAGGTACACTACTAGGGAAAAGCCTAGCAGTAGCGCGGGTTTTCGGTGTATTAGTAGCGTGGGCACCCGCGCTACTAATACGGCGCCACAGCTAACTTGTAGCAGTAGCGCGTGTATAACCCTCGCTACTGCTACTTCTGATAGTAGTAGCGTGGTTGACGCCCGCGCTACTTCTACTTAGCTGTAGCGCGGGTCAAGGCCCCGCGCTACTACTAACTAATTGGGAACTAAAAAAATAAATTCCATCCATTGTTGCTGCTGTTGGGCGTCATCGTCCTCTCCAACCATGGTTGTTGCTGGTCCTGGAGGGGATGAAGTTGTCCATGGTGATGGTGGCTCCCAATCCAACTCCTTGTCGTCCTCCCCCACATCCTCCTCCTTGTCGTGCTCCCCCACATCGGAATCTGTAGAGCCCGTCAAACACGCAAGCCAGTCAGCGACCCTGGCGCCGAAACAGAGGACGCGATGCATGCATCACGTGGTGGGAGATGAGTCTACGGCGCGCGTCGCTGGAAGCAGAGCTCTCACCGCCACCATCCTTGGCCAGCTCCATGGAGCACCGTTGGCCGCCATCCATGCCGGACCCGGCGGCCCCGGCGGCGGCAGCCTCCTCCTCCTGGACATCGCCGTTGTCTGCGTTGGGAGACGCCGAGGGAGAGGAGGTCACCGAATTTGGGGATGAGTGGGAGGAGAAGGGTAATGGGAGAGAGGGGGAGAGTGAGGGAGAGAGGAGGGATTCGGCCGAGGATATGGGGACTTCACCTACCTCGTACTTAGTAGTAGCGAGGGGTATAAAACCGCGCTACTACTATCAACTTAGTAGTAGCGCGGGTTTATACCCCTCGCTACTACTATGGCATGTCCCAGGGGCACGGTGGAGACCGCTTATTAGTAGCGAGGGTTAAAAACCCGCGCTACTACTATCAACTTAGTAGTAGCGAGGGGTAAAAACACGCACTACTAGTAAGTAGCAGTAGCGAGGGTTATAAATCCTCGCTACTAGTAAGCGTCTGCCTATAAGCTTTTCCCTAGTAGTGGTACTCAGTACAAAAGATGAACTTTTTGTGGGGGTTTCCAGTATATTTCCGACAGGTTATAGTAGTTTAAGATTGTAGTGGAATTTCAGTAGAATGCTAAGTCAACTTACTTCAAGTTTTTATGCTGCCAAGTTAATTTACTCCATTCTTAAATGAATGCTGCCAAGTTCCACAGATGCATGACTAGATTTAAGAGAAAGACTGTAATAGCTTAAAATGGAACTTCATTGTTTTGGAATTTCCAGTAGCTTAAAGATTGCAGTGGATTTTGACTTGGTGCTGTACTGAAACTTGTCTTGTTAGATTGTTAACTTGCTGATGCTTTCTTGATTGTGTTAGTTTTGTGGAGTATTGTATCTCATGCTTAGTGCTGCACCAAGATTAGTATCTTGAACTACTCCAGTATTGCTTGAACTACTCCAGGAGATCATGTTAATTCTATTAATTCTATAGAGGAGATCATGTTAATTCTATTAATTCTATAGAGTAGTTTCAGTAATTTTACAACAACAGTACTCTTGCCTGCATATCCTTTTGTAAAAAATTATTTTATCCTTTCCTCTACAGGATGATGACTATCTAATGGTGATTCCATATTCCCACATTTTTTGCCCTCATGCTGCAAGCTCTAAAGCTGCCCCAGCAATTTACTATCACAAGACATGTCCGGGCAGCAAATCTCTTGTGGCGGTTACATTTAATTCATCGTTACAATTGTTTGTTGGTTTGCTTGTTCCAACCTCGATATATGCCTTTAGATTCTCGTTGTTGTCTTTGGAGTGGAAGGTACCACATGGTGGTATGTTGCTATTTTCACTTTGTTCTGAACAAGGCATGTATAGACTTCAGATTTTAATTCCTATCTCTCTGTCGTAATAAGTAATATATGGTCTTGTGTTTTGTCTGGTCGTATGAAAGCACCGACCTTGATTTTGTCTTATAACCTGATGTTCATCTTCGGTCCCATTATGTTTTGCTTCTAACACAATTGGTTGTCTACACATGCTATTCCTGGACTCTTACCAACAAATTGTTTCATATTTTGTCTAAACGTTCTGACCGGCATCCTCGCGCGAAGGCGCGAACCCGATCTAGTTCCTGTGAAACGGGCACGGTTGACGCATCTTTCGAGAGGAACACTGTACCTGATTCCTTCCATTCGAACGCCAGGAAATAAAAACTATGGAATGAAACATTCCTCTGGAAAGGTAAATCCTGTGAAGCGAACACACCCTAAGGCCCCGTTCGGTTCGTAGGAAATCTGCAGGATTTTTGAAGGAATACTGTTCGTGTGGGGAATTCTGCCTACGTAGCGTTCGGAACGTAGGAAAGTGCTACAGTGATTCAAAGGAATTCATGCGTAACAGTGCTCATTCCTCAGGATTAGAAACATCCAGCCAGATCCAATTTTTTGACAGAAGACCGAGGAAAAGCGCTTGCAGTACAGTGCATCCGAATAAAATAATCGGATGGTGTGCATCCACTTGATGCCAGTGGAAGATAGTATCACTGTGGAAGGCAAATAAAATATTCATGAAACAGAGTACGCGTTCCTCCATTTCCTTGCAACCAACCAAACGCACATTTCTACGTTTTCCTGTGTTCTTTCCGTTCCATTGTTTTGCATGTGTGATTCTTTTCCATTCCTCCAATTTGCTCATATTCCTATGTTTCACACAACCGTGTTCCGAACAGGGCCTAATTGTTTTCTTTTCCGCTTGTCGTACGACACTATGGCCAGCCCACGCCTCGGAGGAGGGAAACACGGGAGCTCCTTTTTT
>NC_057807.1:686849121-686861428 GCF_018294505.1 Triticum aestivum | reverse complement strand
CGTTCGGCGCCGTGGCAGCAAACCGACGCCTACTGGCAACGCTATTGGGCCGGCCCACGGACGAAAGAAAGCAGTTAACGTCTCGCGAGAAAAACCGCAAAAATACGGCAGAACAAGGACTCGAACTCGCGCAGGTAAACTGCAGGTCTTTTCAGCTAGCCACCACACCACCAGAACTCTGCTGTTTTGCAGCAAACGCGAACCATTAAGAACCATAACAGCTGTACTATTTATTACGCATTTTTGAACTATTCTTTTTTTAACAGTCGTTTTTTTAATGAAAAAAGTTCATCAATTTTGAAAGAAGTTCATTCATTTCGAAAAAAAGTTCATCGAATTTGGAAAAGAGTTCATCAATTTTGAAAATAGTTCATTGATTTCGAAGAAAGTTCATCCAATTCAAAAAAAGTTCATCGATTTAAAAAAAAAGAGTTCATCAAATTTGGAAAAAAGTCCATCGATTTTGAAAAAAGTTCATCAAAATTGAAAAAAGTTCATCATATTTGGAAAAAAATCATCAAATTTGTAAAAAAAGTTCATCAACTTCTTAAAAATATATTCTAATTTGAAAAGTTCATCAATTTAGGAAAAAAAGTTCACGAAAGTTGAGAAAAATTCACGCATTAAAGAAAACAAAAAAATGAACAGAAAAAGATAAAAGAACAAAACGAACTTAAGAACTAAATAAATGAAGGAACGGAAGTTTAAGTGCAGAAGCTGGACCTTGACGTGATGGTTAGTGTATAATCCTCGCAGTGAATGGGTCACGGGTTCGATCCCATCTGCCATCTGGACCTTGACACACTAACGGGCGCCTGTAGCGCCAAATAGGAAATGCCGGGAAACACATCTGGCCCAGAAGGGGTTTGCATTGTGGGCCCGGGTTGCCCCGACAAATGACAAACGGGATGAACCAGAGAGCAACTAGTTGACGAGTGCTCCTTTCCAGCCTTCCCAAGGGTCACTTGGGGATGGGCTGAGTCGTGGGCTCTCTGCCGCCGCCACGTGTTACGCTATGAGAGCTCCCTCCGGATTTTATTTTTTATTTTTTCACATATGTTTTCAGCTTTTTGGATGGTTTTTTTCTTTTTATGGGGCTTTTCGACAAAAAAAATTCACGAAAAAACATATTTTTTTTCTTTCGCGAGAGGACCATGCCTATCAAAAACGAAAAAAAAAATGTTTTTTCTTTTTTTCCTTCCGCGAGAGGTTTGCTTTCACGAGAGAACATGTATTTCTTTTTTTCTCTTTCACGAGAGGCACGGTTTTGCTTCCGCGAGAAGCACTGCCTTGCCTCTCGGAAACGGAAAAAAATGTTTGTTTTCATCTGCGAGAGGCACGATTTTGCTTTTGCGAGGAACGGTTTTGATTCCTTGAGTGGCATGGTCGCGCCTCTCGAAAACGGAAAATAATGTGTTTTGTTTTTTTTCCTTCCACGAGAGGCATGGTTTTGCTTCCGCGGGAATCATGAGTTTGCTTCGGCGAGAGGCACGGCCTTGGCTCTCGAAAACGGAAAAAAGAATCTTCCGTGAGAGGCTCGGTTTTGCTTCCTCGAAAGGCACAGCCTTGCCTCTCGGAAACGAAAAAAAATGTTTTTCTCATCTACGAGAGGCACGCTTTTGCTTTCGCAAAGACACGGTTTTACTTTCGTGAGAGGCATGGTCGTGCCTCTTAGAAACGGAAAAAAAGTGTTTTCATTTTTTTCTGCAAGAGAGGCATGGTTTTGCTTCCGCGGGAGGAACGGGTTTGCTTCTGCGAGAGGCACGGCTTTGGCTCTCGGAAATGGTTTCCGGAAAGTGCAAAAAAGACGTGCTCCCGGTGTGATTTTCTCTTTCGGATTTTTTCGTGAATAAAAGTTCGCCAACACCTATCTTCATGGGATCTAGTTTTGAAGGTCACTACGCGACGAATTCAACGGTGAAAACGGTTTGAGATTTGAACGCACGATTTAAGAGATAAAAATGTTTTGAATAAATGAATCTACGAAAAAGGTGAAAACTCCCATGTTGCGACAAGTGGCGCATATGCAGTGTGCCACTTGTCGCAACCTGGGAAGGTGGAAGTGATCTTTCAGAGGAATACTACTCAATTAGTGATTTCGTGTTTTTTTTCATGAATACGCAAAGCATGCATATCGTTTCATTGATAGAAGGAGTAGAATGAGTACAACGGGGGTACAACACATTACACGAACGCAGACATGCATGAACATGGTACCCGGAGCAGACATACAAGGGATGCTCGGCCCGAAAAGGGGGAAACAACACAGCTAAACCAACCAAGCCCGAACCGACAAAGCCGAACCAACAATGAGTCCCAACATCACCAAAGCCAACATCTGGGACACCGCGAGCAAGCAAGATGGCGCCTTCAAGAAGGAACATGACGCCGACGCGTCTTCGCCATCCGGTCCGGAGCAGCTGGACCTAGTGTTTCCCCTGAGCTCGAAGAGGGGCACAGTCGAAGGCCATGGCAGCGCCTCCAAGAAGGAAAAACGACACCCGCGGGCGCCGCCGCTGCCAGCACCGTCAAGCCGAGCAGGGATTTCTCCCTGGCCTGAGCCGAGCAATCCCATAGCCGCCGAATATGGCCTTGAAGACGAGGAAGCCAATGCTGACCGAAACCAAGCCGAAGGGGGTGGTGGGGCTGCACCTGCCGTTGGTGGGTGGCACCGCCTCCGGACCTACGAGCAACGGTTCTGGCAAAAGGGGGAAGTTTTAAGGCATACAGAGTAGGGTTCGCAACGAAGCAAGGACCACCGCGAGAGGAGGCGATGGCGACCGACAACGCCGACAAGCTAGGACTGGAGGGCGCAAATCCAAGCTGTCGTGGCCAGAGCCGTCGGGTCAACAGCAAACCAAGTGAGCTGGAAGGAACGCAGCCGCTGGTTGCCACAGCCGGATCCGCCCGACAGAGAACACCGACAAGCTAAGGACACCGGAGAACGCAGGTCCGAGGCCACCGGGGCCGGAGCAACGCCAACAAACGCCCGCCGCGAGGTGCACGCGCCAGCCGCTACCACTGAAGCCTCACCACCGCCGCACGAGTGCCGTCACCATGATTCGAGGGGGAGGAGGGGCCGAAGGAGAGGGAGTCAACGCGAGGCAGGCCGAAGCAGGCCGTGTTGGGTTTCGTAGTAATTTCAAAAAATTTCCTACGCACACGCAAGATCATGTGATGCATAGCAACGAGGGGAGAGTATTGTCTACGTACCCAACGCAGACCGACTGCGGAAGCGATGACACGACGTAGAGGAAGTAGTCGTACGTCTTCTCGATCCAACCGATCAAGCACCGAAACTACGGCACCTCCGAGTTCGAGCACACGTTCAGCTCGATGACGATCCCCGGACTCCGATCCAGCAAAGTGTCGGGGAAGAGTTTCGTCAGCACGATGGCGTGGTGACGATCTTGATGAACTACAGCAGCAGGGCTTCGCCTAAACTCCGCTACAGTATTATCGAGGAATATGGTGGCAGGGGGCACCGCACACGGCTAAGGAATAGATCATGTGGATCAACTTGTGTCAACTTGTGTGTCTTTGGGGTACCTCTACCTCAGTATATAAAGGAGCCAAGGGGGGAGGGGGCGCCGGCCAAGAGAGAGAGGCGCAGGAGGAGTCCTACTCCTACCGGGAGTAGGACTCCCCCCCAATCCTATTCCAACTAGGATTCCCAAGGGGAAAAGAGGGAGAGGGGTGGCCGGCCACCTCTCCTAGTCCTAATAGGACTAGGGGAAGGGGGGAGGCGCGCAGCCCCCTTGGGCTGCCCCTTTCTCCTTTCCACTAAGGCCCATGATGGCCCATATGGCTCCCGGGGGGTTCCGGTAACCTCCCGGTAACCCGGTAAAATCCTGATTTCACCCGGAACACTTCCGATGTCCAAACATAGGCTTCCAATATATCAATCTTTATGTCTCGACCATTTCGAGACTCCTCGTCATGTCCGTGATCACATCCGGGACTCCGAACAACCTTCGGTACATCAAAATGCATAAACTCATAATATAACTGTCATCGTAACCTTAAGCGTGCGGACCCTACGGGTTCGAGAACAATGTAGACATGACCGAGACACGTCTCTGGTCAATAACCAATAGCGGGACCTAGATGCCCATATTGGCTCCTACATATTCTACGAAGATCTTTATCGGTCAGACCGCATAACAACATACGTTGTTCCCTTTGTCATCGGTATGTTACTTGCCCAAGATTCGATCGTCGGTATCCAATACCTAGTTCAATCTCGTTACCAGCAAGTCTCTTTACTCGTTCCGTAATACATCATCTCACAACTAACATATTAGTTGTAATGCTTGCAAGGCTTATGTGATGTGTATTACCGAGAGGGCCCAGAGATACCTCTCCGACAATCGGAGTGACAAATCCTAATCTCGAAATACGCCAACCCAACATCGACCATTGGAGACACTTGTAGTACTCCTTTATAATCACCCAGTTACGTTGTGACGTTTGGTAGTACCCAAAGTGTTCCTCCGGTAAACGGGAGTTGCATAATCTCATAGTCATAGGAACATGTATAAGTCATGAAGAAAGCAATAGCAACATACTAAACGATCGGGTGCTAAGCTAATGGAATGGGTCATGTCAATCAGATCATTCTACTAATGATGTGACCTCGTTAATCAAATAACAACTCATTTTTCATGGTTAGGAAACATAACCATCTTTGATTAACGAGCTAGTCAAGTAGAGGCATACTAGTGACACTTTGTTTGTCTATGTATTCACACATGTATTATGTTTCCGGTAAATACAATTCTAGCATGAATAATAAACATTTATCATGATTATAAGGAAATAAATAATAACTTTATTATTGCCTCTAGGGCATATTTCCTTCAGTCTCCCACTTGCACTAGAGTCAATAATCTAGATTACACTGTAATGATTCTAACACCCATGGAGCCTTGGTGCTGATCATGTTTTGCTCGTGGAAGAGGCTTAGTCAACGGGTCTGCAACATTCAGATCCGTATGTATCTTGCAAATCTCTATGTCTCCCACCTGGACTAGATCCCGGATGGAGTTGAAGCGTCTCTTGATGTGTTTAGTCCTTTTGTGAAATCTGGATTCCTTTGCCAAGGCAATTGCACCAGTATTGTCACAAAAGATTTTCATTGGACCCGATGCACTAGGTATGACACCTAGATCGGATATGAACTCCTTCATCCAGACTCCTTCATTTGCTGCTTCCGAAGCAGATATGTATTCCGCTTCACATGTAGATCCCGCTACGACGCTTTGTTTAGAACTGCACCAACTGACAGCTCCACCGTTTAATGTAAACACGTATCCGGTTTGCGATTTAGAATCGTCCGGATCAGTGTCAAAGCTTGCATCAACGTAACCTTTTACGATGAGCTCTTTGTCACCTCCATATATGAGAAACATATCCTTAGTCCTTTTCAGGTATTTCAGGATGTTCTTGACCGCTGTCCAGTGATCCACTCCTGGATTACTTTGGTACCTCCCTGCTAAACTTATAGCAAGGCATACATCAGGTCTGGTACACAGCATTGCATACATGATAGATCCTATGGCTGATGCATAGGGAACATCTTTCATATTCTCTCTATCTTCTGCAGTGGTCGGGCATTGAGTCTTACTCAATTTCACACCTTGTAACACAGGCAAGAACCCTTTCTTCGCTTGATCCATTTTGAACTTCTTCAAAATTTTGTTAAGGTATGTGCTTTGTGAAAGTCCAATTAAGCGTTTTGATCTATCTCTATAGATCTTAATGCCTAATATGTAAGCAGCTTCACCGAGGTCTTTCATTGAAAAACTTTTATTCAAGTATCCCTTTATGCTATCCAGAAATTCTATATCATTTCCAATCAGTAATATGTCATCCACATATAATATCAGAAATGCTACAGAGCTCCCACTCACTTTCTTGTAAATACAGGCTTCTCCGAAAGTCTGTATAAAACCAAATGCTTTGATCACACTATCAAAGCGTTTATTCCAACTTCGAGAGGCTTGCACCAGTCCATAAATGGATCGCTGGAGCTTGCACACTTTGTTAGCTCCCTTTGGATCGACAAAACCTTCTGGTTGCATCATATACAACTCTTCTTCCAGAAATCCATTCAGGAATGCAGTTTTGACATCCATCTGCCAAATTTCATAATCATAAAATGCGGCAATCGCTAACATGATTCGGACGGACTTAAGCATCGCTACGGGTGAGAAGGTCTCATCGTAGTCAATCCCTTGAACTTGCCGAAAACCTTTTGCGACAAGTCGAGCTTTGTAGACAGTAACATTACCATCAGCGTCAGTCTTCTTCTTAAAGATCCATTTATTCTCAATTGCTTGCCGATCATCGGGCAAGTCAACCAAAGTCCATACTTTGTTCTCATACATGGATCCCATCTCAGATTTCATGGCTTCAAGCCACTTTGCGGAATCTGGGCTCACCATCGCTTCTTCATAGTTTGTAGGTTCATCATGATCTAGTAGCATGACTTCCAGAACAGGATTACCGTACCATTCTGGCACGGATCTTACTCTGGTTGATCTACGAGGTTCAGTAGTATCTTGATCTGAAGTTTCATGATCATTATCATTGGCTTCCTCACTAACTGGTGTAGGTGTCACTGAAACAGTTTTCTGTGATGAACTACTTTCCAGTAAGGGAGCAGGTACAGTTACCTCGTCAAGTTCTACTTTCCTCCCACTCACTTCTTTCGAGAGAAACTCCTTCTCTAGAAATGATCCATTCTTAGCAACGAATGTCTTGCCTTCGGATCTGTGATAGAAGGTGTACCCAACAGTTTCCTTTGGGTATCCTATGAAGACACATTTCTCCGATTTGGGTTCGAGCTTATCAGGTTGAAGTTTTTTCACATAAGCATCGCAGCCCCAAACTTTAAGAAACGACAACTTTGGTTTCTTGCCAAACCACAGTTCATAAGGCGTCGTCTCAACGGATTTTGATGGTGCCCTATTTAACGTGAATGCGGCCGTCTCTAAAGCACAACCCCAAAATGATAGTGGTAAATCTGTAAGAGACATCATAGATCGCACCATATCTAGTAAAGTACGATTACGACGTTCGGACACACCATTTCGATGTGGTGTTCCGGGTGGCGTGAGTTGTGAAACTATTCCACAGTTTTTCAAATGTACACCAAACTCGTAACTCAAATATTCTCCTCCACGATCAGATCGTAGAAACTTTATTTTCTTGTTACGATGATTTTCAACTTCACTCTGAAATTCTTTGAACCTTTCAAATGTTTCAGACTTATGCTTCATTAAGTAGATATATCCATATCTGCTCAAATCATCTGTGAAGGTGAGAAAATAACGATATCCGCCTCGAGCCTCAATATTCATTGGACCACATACATCGGTATGTATGATTTCCAACAAATCTGTTGCTCTCTCCATAGTACCGGAGAACGGTGTTTTAGTCATCTTGCCCATGAGGCACGGTTCGCAAGTACCAAGTGATTCATAATCAAGTGGTTCCAAAAGTCCATCAGCATGGAGTTTCTTCATGCGCTTTATACCGATATGACCTAAACGATAGTGCCAAAAATAAGTTGCACTTTCATTATCAACTCTGCATCTTTTGGCTTCAACATTATGAATATGTGTATTACTACTATCGAGATTCAATAAGAATAGACCACTCTTCAAGGGTGCATGACCATAAAAGATATTACTCATATAAATAGAACAACCATTATTCTCTGATTTAAATGAATAACCGTCTCGCATTAAACAAGATCCAGATATAATGTTCATGCTCAACGCTGGCACCAAATAACAATTACTTAGGTCTAATATTAATCCCGAAGGTAGATGTAGAGGTAGCGTGCCGACTGCGATCACATCGACTTTGGAACCGTTTCCCACGCGCATCGTCACCTCGTCCTTAGCCAATCTTCGCTTAATCCGTAGCCCCTGTTTCGAGTTGCAAATATTAGCAACAGAACCAGTATCAAATACCCAGGTGCTACTGCGAGCATTGGTAAGGTACACATCAATAACATGTATATCACATATACCTTTGTTCACCTTGCCATCCTTCTTATCCGCCAAATACTTGGGGCAGTTTCGCTTCCAGTGACCAGTCTGCTTGCAGTAGAAGCACTCAGTTTCAGGCTTAGGTCCAGACTTGGGTTTCTTCTCTTGAGCAGCAACTGGCTTGCTGTTCTTCTTGAAGTTCCCTTTCTTCTTTCCTTTGCCCTTTTTCTTGAAACTAGTGGTTTTGTTAACCATCAACACTTGATGCTCCTTTTTGATTTCTACCTCCGCAGCTTTCAGCATTGCGAAGAGCTCGGGAATAGTCTTGTTCATCCCTTGCATATTATAGTTCATCACGAAGCTCTTGTAGCCTGGTGGCAGTGATTGGAGAATTCTGTCAATAACGCAATCATCCGGAAGATTAACTCCCAATTGAATCAAGTGATTATTATACTCAGACATTTTGAGTATATGCTCACTGACAGAACTGTTCTCCTCCATCTTGCAGCTATAGAACTTATTGGAGACTTCATATCTCTCAATTCGGGCATTTGCTTGAAATATTAACTTCAACTCCTGGAACATCTCATATGCTTCATGACATTCAAAACGTCGTTGAAGTCCCGATTCTAAGCCGTAAAGCATGGCACACTGAACTATCGAGTAGTCATCAGCTTTGCTCTGCCAGACGTTCATAACATCTGGTGTTGCTCCAGCAGCAGGCCTGGCACCCAGCGGTGCTTCCAGGACGTAATTCTTCTGTGCAGCAATGAGGATAATCCTCAAGTTACGGACCCAGACCGTATAATTGCTACCATCATCTTTCAACTATGCTTTCTCAAGGAACGCATTAAAATTCAACGGAACAACAGCACGAGCCATCTATCTACAATCAACATAAACAAGCAAGATACTTTCAGGGACTAAGTTCATGATAAATTTTAAGTTCAATTAATCATATTACTAAAGAACTCCCACTTAGATAGACATCCCTCTAATCCTCTAAGTGATCACGTGATCCAAATCAACTAAACCATGTCCGATCATCACGTGAGATGGAGTAGTTTCATCGGTGAACATCATTATGTTGATCATATCTACTATATGATTCACGCTCGACCTTTCGGTCTCCGTGTTCCGAGGCCATATCTGTATATGCTAGGCTCGTCAAGTTTAACCTGAGTATTCTGCGTGCGCAACTGTTTTGCACCCGTTGTATTTGAACGTAGAGCCTATCACACCCGATCATCACGTGGTGTCTCAGCACGAAGAACTTTCGCAACGGTGCATACTCAGGGAGAACACTTCTTGATAATTTAGTGAGAGATCATCTTATAAAGCTACCGTCAATCAAAGCAAGATAAGATGCATAAAAAGATAAACATCACATGCAATCAATATAAGTGATATGATATGGCCATCATCATCTTGTGCTTGTGATCTCCATCTCCGAAGCACCGTCATGATCACCATCGTCACCGGCGCGACACCTTGATCTCCATCGTAGCATCGTTGTCGTCTTGCCAATCTTATGCTTTCACGACTATTACTACCGTTTAGTAATAAAGTAAAGCATTACATCGCGATTGCATTGCATACAATAAAGCGACAACCATATGGCTCCTGCCAGTTGCCGATAACTTGGTTACAAAACATGATCATCTCATACAATAAAATTCAGCATCATGCCTTGACCATATCACATCACAATATGCCCTGCAAAAACAAGTTAGACGTCCTCTACTTTGTTGTTGCATGTTTTACGTGGCTGCTACGGGCTTAAGTAAGAACCAATCTCACCTACGCATCAAAACCACAATGATAGTTTGTCAAATAGACTCCGTTTTAACCTTCGCAAGGACCGGGCGTAGCCATACTTGGTTCAACTAAAGTTGGAGAGACAGTCGCCCGCAAGCCATCTCTATGCAAAGCACGTCGAGGGAACCGGTCTCGCGTAAGCGTACGCGTAAGGTTGGTCCGGGTCGTCTCGTCCAACAATACCGCCGAACCAAAGTATGACATGCTGGTAGGCAGTATGACTTGTATCGTCCACAACTCACTTGTGTTCTACTCGTGCATATAACATCAACATAAATAACCTAGGCTCGGATGCCACTGTTGGGTTTCGTAGTAATTTCAAAAAATTTCCTACGCACACGCAAGATCATGTGATGCATAGCAACGAGGGGAGAGTATTGTCTACGTACCCAACGCAGACCGACTGCGGAAGCGATGACACGACGTAGAGGAAGTAGTCGTACGTCTTCTCGATCCAACCGATCAAGCACCGAAACTACGGCACCTCCGAGTTCGAGCACACGTTCAGCTCGATGACGATCCCCGGACTCCGATCCAGCAAAGTGTCGGAGAAGAGTTTCGTCAGCACGACGGCGTGGTGACGATCTTGATGAACTACAGCAGCAGGGCTTCGCCTAAACTCCGCTACAGTATTATCGAGGAATATGGTGGCAGGGGGCACCGCACACGGCTAAGGAATCGATCACGTGGATCAACTTGTGTCAACTTGTGTGTTTAGAGGTGCCCCTGCCTCCGTATATAAAGGAGCCAAGGGGGAAGGGGGCGCCGGCCAAGAGGGAGAGGCGCAGGAGGAGTCCTACTCCTACCGGGAGTAGGACTCCCCCCCCCCCCAATCCTATTCCAACTAGGATTCCCAAGGGGGAAAGAGGGAGAGGGGTGGCCGGCCACCTCTCCTAGTCCTAATAGGACTAGGGGAAGGGGGGAGGCGCGCAGCCCCCTTGGGCTGCCCCTTTCTCCTTTCCACTAAGGCCCATGAAGGCCCATATGGTTCCCGGGGGGTTCCGGTAACCTCCCGGTAACCCGGTAAAATCCCGATTTCACCCGGAACACTTCCGATGTCCAAACATAGACTTCCAATATATCAATCTTTATATCTCGACCATTTCGAGACTCCTCGTCATGTCCGTGATCACATCCGGGACTCCGAACAACCTTCGGTACATCAAAATGCATAAACTCATAATATAACTGTCATCGTAACCTTAAGCGTGCGGACCCTACGGGTTCGAGAACAATGTAGACATGACCGAGACACGTCTCTGGTCAATAACCAATAGCGGGACCTGGATGCCCATATTGGCTCCTACATATTCTACGGAGATCTTTATCGGTCAGACCGCATAACAACATACGTTGTTCCCTTTGTCATCGGTATGTTACTTGCCCGAGATTCGATCGTCGGTATCCAATACCTAGTTCAATCTCGTTACCGGCAAGTCTCTTTACTCGTTCCGTAATACATCATCTCACAACTAACATATTAGTTGTAATGCTTGCAAGGCTTATGTGATGTGTATTACCGAGAGGGCCCAGAGATACCTCTCCGACAATCGGAGTGACAAATCCTAATCTCGAAATACGCCAACCCAACATAGACCATTGGAGACACCTGTAGTACTCCTTTATAATCACCCAGTTACGTTGTGACGTTTGGTAGTACCCAAAGTGTTCCTCCGGTAAACGGGAGTTGCATAATCTCATAGTCATAGGAACATGTATAAGTCATGAAGAAAGCAATAGCAACATACTAAACGATCGGGTGCTAAGCTAATGGAATGGGTCATGTCAATCAGATCATTCTACTAATGATGTGACCTCGTTAATCAAATAACAACTCATTGTTCATGGTTAGGAAACATAACCATCTTTGATTAACGAGCTAGTCAAGTAGAGGCATACTAGTGACACTTTGTTTGTCTACGTATTCACACATGTATTATGTTTCCGGTAAATACAATTCTAGCATGAATAATAAACATTTATCATGATTATAAGGAAATAAATAATAACTTTATTATTGCCTCTAGGGCATATTTCCTTCAGGCCATGTGATCCCGCAAAACAGGCGCAAATCCCGCACCCAAACGCGGCCGGTAGTAGCACCAGCGACAGACTGGGCCGTGCCGGCAGGAGACGGGCAGCAGCTGGGAGGGGGAGCGCCCGCGACGACCTAGAGAAGAAATAGCACGAGGACGGGGAGGGGCAGCACGCCTGGAGTCGTGCGGGGGGCAAGCCGACGAGGGACGGCGGATCCGGCCGCCCAGCACGCCCAGGGCACCCGCAGCCCCATCAGGCCGGCAGGAGGCGGCCGTCGTAGGGGGGGAGGGGTGGCGTGGGGTCGTGTTGGAGCACAAGGGGGGTCAGATCCGCCCCGCCGCCGCCTTCCTGGGGTCCGGCGCGGCATTGCCGGCCGGCCCTCCGGCGGCGGTGATGCGGGGGAGGGCGGCGACAGCGGCTAGGGTCCCCCCGGGTCGCCAGAGGAGGGCGAC